>NW_024652322.1:0-229 GCF_008729295.1 Plectropomus leopardus
GCTGATAAAGGGAGTCGTTTTGGGTGATTTTTAAAGAAAACATGCTTTCCAAACCTTCTTTCATGGTTTCTTTAAAAATCAGCAAAAATTTTCAAATCAAAAATCTTCAAGAACTTCCTTAAAATTTCAAAGGGAAAAAAGTGTGCCTTCTAAACCAATCACCAAAAATCACCAGAATCTTGTAAATAAAGCATGCCTTCCAAACCAAAAATGTTTTTAAAGAAAAAGA
>NW_024652323.1:0-397 GCF_008729295.1 Plectropomus leopardus
TGAGTTTTTTTTTTTAACCCTCGTGCACTGTTTCAATTTTCTGACTAACTACACATTTGGTACAAAAAATGTACCCTGTTAAAAAGTGCCATAAAAATACGATATCTAACCATTTTTTCCAACTTCCCCTGCATTGCACTTATCAACCAACATCAGTCCTAATAATAACTACTGAATATTTATTGAATTTTTTAAGATTTTAACCCCTTAAATACCAGGTGGTTTACATGATGCCAGTTTTTTTAATAAAAAAAAAAAAAAACACTAAAAAGTTGTTATTTTCCAAACACTTATTTATATATTTTTTGTTGTTAATGATGCTATTACAGTCTCAGATAGGTCAATGATAAGTGGCAATATTAATATTCTTTTGTATTTATGTTTTTTGTGTTATGTC
>NW_024652324.1:0-209 GCF_008729295.1 Plectropomus leopardus
AACCTTGCATCCATCTCATTCTTGTAATAGCAATATCTCAAGAAGGCCTCGAGGAAGTTTCCTCAAAATTGGCAGAAACGTCCCCTCGACTCAAGAATGAACTGATTCTACGAAACAAGTTTTTGGCTATAACTCAGAAATTCACAAGCTAATTAGAACAACATTTTACACAGATGGAAGATACAGGATATAACACACAGGATATAACA
>NW_024652325.1:0-453 GCF_008729295.1 Plectropomus leopardus
CCAATAAAACACACATTTTTTTTATACTATTTATAAATAAATAAATAGTCACTTAAGGACTCAAGGAATTTTGTTCTTTGTTCTTCTTTTATCTTATCGGCTTTGAATTGTTGTTGTGGTTTTTAATTTGTAATTTTTGTAATTTTATAGGAGCTACTAGATACAAGAATTTCCCAGTGAGGATGAATGAAGTAGTATCTATCTATCTATCTCTTGTAAAGCACTTTTTTGTTTGACAAAGGAAAGATAATTCCATTTTTAAATTATGGCACTATTAGACAATCTGCAAATGTGTAAAAGCTCTCACAGTGTGCCAACATATATATGTGCATTTACTTTTCTATAATAATGTGCCATAGAAACACCAGTTGCAGAGCTGTCTTTAGATCAAACATGAGACAGATTGCTTAATTGTAGGTGGTCCCATACATTTACAGCTTGAATAAATACCAA
>NW_024652326.1:0-272 GCF_008729295.1 Plectropomus leopardus
GTTTGTGTGTTTGTTGTGACGTGATATCGCACCTGGTTAAAAAAAAAAAAATAATAAAATAAATATTAATATGAAATAAAAATAATTTGTTGTTGCAAATATGTCATTGTTACTGTTGTAAACTTAAACCCAAATATTTTTGTAGTTAATGTCAAAGAAAAAACACTAGTGGCCTCTGTTATTACTGCAGGCTGGAGCTAAAAACATCATTTATCAACACATAAGCTCACCGTCTACGATCCAGAATATCATCCAAAGATTCAGAGAATCTG
>NW_024652327.1:0-309 GCF_008729295.1 Plectropomus leopardus
AGTAATATACAGTGATATACATCTTGATATTTTTATATCTCCTCTAAAGTACTGCAGACTACTAAAATAATAAATAAACTAGTCTTAATATTATAGTTTAAGTGTAATATCATAACATTAACTAAAGTACTGTTATAATAAAGTTAAATAAACTAGTGTTACAAATACATTTAATTAAATACTGTTTTAATTAAGTTAAAATAGAAATTCTGTTATTATAAAGTATCATTATAATGACATATTTCACAGGGGACCCAAAGTTCTTTTATTTTGGAGCAACCGGCTCGTCTTGGGCTGGAGGGGTTGATG
>NW_024652328.1:0-385 GCF_008729295.1 Plectropomus leopardus
TGAGCATAAAAATTCACCAGAATGCAGGAGATGAGGTGTTTGATACACAAAATTTTCTGTAGAAGGACTCGCAGACCCCACACTTAACCTGTGGATCCGCTCCAATGCTAAAACAAAACCTACATCATTGTTTGTTTTACTTTTCAAACCTAAATAAACTTTATTAGACTGTATTTTTTCTCAGATGTGAAACAGAAAATGTCCCCATATACAATGTAAAATCTGACAAATTGAAACCGATTGCCTTGAGAAATGTAAGTAAATAGAACTGTTAATCTTAGACGATGTTTACTTTATATCTAATTGTTACATTAACTTAAAAATGTATTGTATTTTCTAGGTATTGTGAAGTTGTTGCAACTTAAAATTGAAAATATATAATAAT
>NW_024652329.1:0-324 GCF_008729295.1 Plectropomus leopardus
TTTTATTTTACATATAAGTCCAACTGTGGTGCTGCTCACTGCAGATGGGCTTCTTATGAAACCATAAAAGGCTGTATCTGGAGCCAGCGTTTGGTTTGTCCATTCTGGGCTACTGTAGAAACACTGCGGTGTCCCGATGCAATCTCCATAAATGATAACCCTCTCCCTGTGCGTTGTAAGGTGACGAAAACACAATTCGTATTTACAGGTGGTTATAACCTAAAGAAAATATACTTATTATATCATATTCTTTTTTTTTTGCCAGTATGCTCCCCTAAATCCTACACACCGGACATTTAAATGAGGATATAACCATATCAGAAG
>NW_024652330.1:0-301 GCF_008729295.1 Plectropomus leopardus
GGTTTACACGGCCGCTCTAAACCTGATTGGAAATTCCTTCAGATGGTGCTAGTCTCTTCTGATTGAGGTGGTAACATGAGGTGTAATTATTCTGATTGGGCTGGAATATTAAAGTCCATGTGATAGCACCTACTCGCTCTCGCTTTTTCTCACACACACCTCATCTGTTGATTCTCACTGTCTTCTTCTCTGGTGGTTTCACTGCTCTCACTTTTTCTCTCTGAATGGCAATTAGGTGTGTGGAGGTAAGCTCTATGGACTGATTCTCCACGGTGATGCAATGGCCTTCACTTTCTGGCCT
>NW_024652331.1:0-460 GCF_008729295.1 Plectropomus leopardus
GGGGATGCTCTATAAATATATATTAAAAACAATAATAAGAAAATACAATTCCTTACTTTTAAGGCTGTGACAAACTGAATTTATTTTTTCTCTTAGACTCAGAAAATATTTAACTTTTTCGTTGTTGTGAGTTGTGAGTTTTTTTCTCCTAAATTTACGATTTTATTCTTGGAAATTAAATTGTAAAAATAAAAAATGTGGTGAAGTGGTGACTTTTATTTAACCCCACCTGTGGGCTTCCTTTCTAACTCTAACTGCCAAATCTACACGCTGAAAAAAAAAAAAACATCACACGATCAGAAAATCAGAAAATTCTACAAAAAATGCTGCAAAATCTACATAACCCTCAAACACTCTTTAAACTACTGTAAAAGCGCCGGCATTATCGGATGTAATGTTTAAAAAAAAACAGCATTCAGACTTAATTATAAAACAAAGATGAAAAGGTAAAGTTTCTTTC
>NW_024652333.1:0-2674 GCF_008729295.1 Plectropomus leopardus
TAATTAGGTGTGATTGGTTGTCACAGACAGTATGTTATTAGGTGTGATTGGTTGTCACAGACAGTCTGTTATTGGGTATGATTGGTCGTCACAGACACTGTTATTAGGTGTGATTGGTTGTCACAGACAGTCTGTTATTAGGTATGATTGGTCATCACAGACACTGTTATTAGGTGTGATTGGTTGTCACAGACAGCCTGTTATTCGGTGTGATTGCTAGTTACAGACAGTATGTTATTAGGTGTGATTGGTTGTCACAGACAGTCTGTTATTAAGTATGATTGGTCGTCACAGACACTCTGTTATTAGGTGTGATTGGTTGTCACAGACAGTCGGTTAGTAGTTGAGACTGGCTGTCACAGACAGGTTCTTTAATGAGATGGGGACACCAAGAAAACATTAAGTGAACTGGGTCTCATGAGGAGGTCTTTGTCCTCCATGGACAGAGTCGGTTAAGAACCACAGCTGATTGGTAGAAAAGTGGTAAGAGAGGGAAGGGGGCGGGAATTAGGGACGTCTCCGCATAGCGTTGTGAAATGAGACCATCCAGCTGACTCGTCTGTCCTGTCTCTTCATTAACCTCCTCATTTCTGTTGCGGGTGATTGAGCGCGGCGACAGCTCTGTGGGGATCGGAGGGTCGTCAGTTCACATGTCAGAAACATCTCGATCCATCAGTGATCATTTTATAACCTCCTCACGTCTCTCAGCCTCACAGTCTGTGCAGATCTCAGGTTACATCTGTGATCATCTGCTCGAGTCTTTCTGTCACAGGGTGTTTACATTCTGTTAGCACATTAGCCTGTTAGCATGTTAGGCTGTCAATAATAATAATAATAATAATTATAATAGTAACAAAAATAATAATTTTATTTCTGTAGCACCTTGAAAGACATAGTTTATTATGTGTTTTAACAACAAGGCAAAGCAGACGTGAGAGTGGTTTCTTTTAGACGTAACAAAACAATGAGAGCCAAACGATTCTGCAGAACTGAGGCCGGACAAAAGAGGCAAACTGCTGGAAGAATATCAGCGGGAAACATAACAGAATAACAGATATTACACGGTATAAAACACCCCCAAAACTTTAGAAAGAAATTTCAGACATGAAGTCACTGACTCTGCAGCCAGCGAGTTGCTGGGAGCACATTTCAGATTTCATCCAGGTTCAGTTTTTAGGTGGATTTTCCCTTTAAAGCTGCTCCACATTCCTCAGAGAGGGGGAGGGGTATGTGTATGTGTACCGCTAACCACACACACACACACACACACACACACACACACACACACACACAGCCAGATGTTGTTACCTGAAAAAGTGGAACCAATCTGTGTGTGTCGGGGGAGGGGAAGTTAAATAGGGGGGCGCAGGCTTCCTGTGTGTGTGTGTGTGTGTGTGTGTGTGTGTGTGTGTGTGTGTGTGTGTGGTTAGCGGTACACATACACATACCCCTCCCCCTCTCTGAGGAATGTGGAGCAGCTTTAAAGGGAAAATCCACCTAAAAACTGAACCTGGATGAAATCTGAAATGTGCTCCCAGCAACTCGCTGGCTGCAGAGTCAGTGACTTCATGTCTGAAATTTCTTTCTAAAGTTTTGGGGGTGTTTTATACCGTGTAATATCTGTTATTCTGTTATGTTTCCCGCTGATATTCTTCCAGCAGTTTGCCTCTTTTGTCCGGCCTCAGTTCTGCAGAATCGTTTGGCTCTCATTGTTTTGTTACGTCTAAAAGAAACCACTCTCACGTCTGCTTTGCCTTGTTGTTAAAACACATAATAAACTATGTCTTTCAAGGTGCTACAGAAATAAAATTATTATTTTTGTTACTATTATAATTATTATTATTATTATTATTGACAGCCTAACATGCTAACAGGCTAATGTGCTAACAGAATGTAAACACCCTGTGACAGAAAGACTCGAGCAGATGATCACAGATGTAACCTGAGATCTGCACAGACTGTGAGGCTGAGAGACGTGAGGAGGTTATAAAATGATCACTGATGGATCGAGATGTTTCTGACATGTGAACTGACGACCCTCCGATCCCCACAGAGCTGTCGCCGCGCTCAATCACCCGCAACAGAAATGAGGAGGTTAATGAAGAGACAGGACAGACGAGTCAGCTGGATGGTCTCATTTCACAACGCTATGCGGAGACGTCCCTAATTCCCGCCCCCTTCCCTCTCTTACCACTTTTCTACCAATCAGCTGTGGTTCTTAACCGACTCTGTCCATGGAGGACAAAGACCTCCTCATGAGACCCAGTTCACTTAATGTTTTCTTGGTGTCCCCATCTCATTAAAGAACCTGTCTGTGACAGCCAGTCTCAACTACTAACCGACTGTCTGTGACAACCAATCACACCTAATAACAGAGTGTCTGTGACGACCAATCATACTTAATAACAGACTGTCTGTGACAACCAATCACACCTAATAACATACTGTCTGTAACTAGCAATCACACCGAATAACAGGCTGTCTGTGACAACCAATCACACCTAATAACAGTGTCTGTGATGACCAATCATACCTAATAACAGACTGTCTGTGACAACCAATCACACCTAATAACAGTGTCTGTGACGACCAATCATACCCAATAACAGACTGTCTGTGACAACCAATCACACCTAATAACATACTGTCTGTGACAACCAATCACACCTAATTA
>NW_024652334.1:0-383 GCF_008729295.1 Plectropomus leopardus
TCTCCAGCCAGGATCATGGAGACAGGAACGGTCTGGTGGATGACCGTTCCCAGAAGATGTCCATCTAATGCATGTGCCGGAACGGGACGTGGAAGGGGGACCTGCTCGATCCCCAGCTGACGGGCGAGTTCTTGGTCGATGAGGTTAACGTCGGCCCCGGAGTCAACGAAGGTGGCGAGAGTGTGGGACCCTTCGTTAACCAGGAGCTGAACGTGGAACAGCGGACGAGGACGTGGGACAGAGTTCTGGGATCGGCTCAGCAGGATGCCCCTCTCGACTGCTGAGCCCTGCCTTTTACCGGACATTTGGTGACAAAATGGCCGGCCTGACCACAATACAGGCAGAGATTTCCTCGCCGGCGTCTCTCCCGCTCCTCCGAAGAA
>NW_024652335.1:0-210 GCF_008729295.1 Plectropomus leopardus
CGCCCATTGCAGAGGAGAGCTGTTCTTGGACAGTGGGGAGGTCAGTGGACTCAGACACTGATAGAGCGTAACTCGGGTCATATGATATCCTCTGCAGCTCTCCGCTGTCAGAGCGCCTTGTTCCAATGCTAATCACAGAGATGCCCTGCTGTTTGAGGGCAGGGGCTGGGGTATCTACATTGTCATAAGACCTCCCACCACTTAGCAGGA
>NW_024652336.1:0-408 GCF_008729295.1 Plectropomus leopardus
TTTCATTTTAACTATTGAACGAGGCTCTGCAAAAACAAAACTGCAAATAATGCAACATGTTTTAAAGCCTTTTTTGTTCATTTTGTACTTTTTGCTAAAAATAAACAAACCAAAAAAACAACAGGTCATTGAATTTCTCATTTTGACTTAAATAAGTGAAATGAGACAATAATATATGAAATAATAAACAATTCAAATAATAAAAAAAATGTAAAAACCCAAAATGATATTGTTTCTTTAGAGTACATTGGATTCATAAATAATGGAGAATCAAAGTAGGAATAAGTTTTTCATTTTCCACTTTTTTCTTTTTTTTTTCTCAGATTCTAAATCAAAAAATGAAAGAAAAATGTATGTATATATGTATTTATATAAAACGTCCTGACAGCTCTAAGCGTCTTTTAACTC
>NW_024652337.1:0-304 GCF_008729295.1 Plectropomus leopardus
GGATTATATGAACAAACATCAATGTTCATTTTTTCAACCCTGTTTTTCTTTTTTTTTTTTTAAATAGGACACAGATGGCTGTTCGTGGTAAGAGAGAAAAAATCAAAATTACAAATCATTTACTGTTATAATGCTGTAACTTGTTAAAATACCAGTGTGTATTAATTTATGACCATGGAGTTAGTGTTATTACGGGTACTAATATTATATTTCACATATTAACGATTACAGTACTTCCAAAACGTCTCAGAAATAGTGAAAAAAATCATACTGATATAATTCCTTTCACCATATATAATATATA
>NW_024652338.1:0-222 GCF_008729295.1 Plectropomus leopardus
TTGTGGTCATTTGCTGTGTGTCATCCCTGTTCTCTCTCCCTCTTTCCTGTCTCTCTCTAACTGTACTACAATAAAGGCATGAAAAGCCATATCAATAACTGTGTAACACTAGAGCAGGCCAAGGAGTCCATCTGGTGGCTGAGGTCTGAACAGCTGTGTGATGGTTGGGCTCTGGCCACTAGGTGGCACTACGCTTTACATTAAAGGTTCCTGAAATAATAA
>NW_024652339.1:0-390 GCF_008729295.1 Plectropomus leopardus
GGAGATCAGCTTTTGGCACACCTCGTTGAAACTCCTCCGTTGCTGCAGGACATTCTGCGGGATGTCTTGTCGAATGGAGATCCTGGCCCCTTCATATTCGAGCTTCTGTTTCGCACCAAGCGCTAATATCTTCATTTTATCTGCCGGGTAATGAAGCCTCTTGGCAACTACGCGTGGCACGCCAGGGTTAGGTCGGCCGAGCCCTCTGTGGCACCTGTCCAGCCGGATCCTGCCTTTCTTGGTTTCCAGGTGGAGGACTTTGGGCAGCCAGGTTTCAAAAAAATGCAGCGCATTGCTCCCTTCAATCCCCTCTTTGATGCCAAAGATCCTTATATTATCCCTACGGGATCTTGCCTCCTGGTCATCCATGCGGTTACTGAGGGTAGCGAG
>NW_024652340.1:0-400 GCF_008729295.1 Plectropomus leopardus
GTGTCATCTATATCATGTTAAAATGGTGCCTCTACAGATTTAATGGAGAAGCAAGGCTAGACCAAGGTGTAATTACAACAAGTCCATGCTGTAATTAAATTAAAGACAGGGGAGACAATTAGTGAGTTTTTTAAAATGTATTTTCTTATTCTCCTCCACAATCAAACGTATTTGTTTATTCATTTTAATTGAACACAGGGGTGCAATTGTGCAGCAGTAGGATACATGCATTTAGCATACATAAAACCAGGGCACATCTTACAATACAAATACCAGAAAACACAATCTATTATGTGAATATAAAATAAGAAAATACATTCAATTAAAGAGATTCAAAAAAACAATAAATAGAACAGTTCAGTCTGCCAACGTCAGAAGTTTGTCAGGAATGCAAATAACA
>NW_024652341.1:0-232 GCF_008729295.1 Plectropomus leopardus
CCTCCCCCACGGGGGAGAGAAGGCGCAGCGAGCACTGAGTCCACGGCTCCCGGAAGCGGCGAGGTCCGGGCGGGGAGCGCTGTAAAGCTCGCGGCCGAAGCGGCGAGCCACCTTCGCCCCGAGCCTTTCCAAGCCGACCTAGAGCCGGTCGCGGCGCACCGCCTCGGAGGAAATGCGCCCGGCGAGGGCCACGCCAGCAACGGGGGGAGGTCCCGCGAGGGGATCCTCCGCC
>NW_024652342.1:0-308 GCF_008729295.1 Plectropomus leopardus
TTTCCAAAAAGACATCAGGGACAGGGCTATGATGGGAGTGCGTGTGATGGAGTGGCAGTGAACTGTGACCAACACAGAAAGAACAAGCTGAAAAAAGGAGAAAGACAAGAAGTAGAAAAGGGAATGTGATAGGTGTGATAACATCCACAGCAGAGACAAGATCCATACAGTCAGCGTGTAACAAATTGAGAAAAAGAGATGACGATGACTAAGAAGGCAAGAGGGTGAGAGAAGAGATGCGGAATAAAAAAGAGAAATAGTGAGAAAATCAACAAAATAAATGCAAATATGAAAGACAGATAGAGCGT
>NW_024652343.1:0-270 GCF_008729295.1 Plectropomus leopardus
GCTTTTCCAACAATCTTTTCAGCATCTCATCTGACACAAGATGGTGCGATGTGACAGAGAAAGACAAAACTCAGCAGTTTGATCAGCAGACTTGGGATAAAGCAGCTGAAATGTGTCTCATAATCTTTCATGAGCAGGTGGAGGTTTTTCTGTCTGCACCCTCCCTGTGACAGTCTAACAAAAGCAAATATTCTATAAAATACGATAAAATTTGATGTTAAAGGTGTCAAGCGTCTTTGAGTTCTTAGAAAAGCGCTATATAGTCCTATC
>NW_024652344.1:0-4781 GCF_008729295.1 Plectropomus leopardus
CCGCAATTGGTCGGCTGACTTCGGCTGTGTTCTGCCGGGACAAGAGAGCGACATGCTGCCGGGGGCTTTACCGAAGGTTAAACAGGAGGCCGACATTGACGGGCGGGACTTCTATGCCGCCGCCGCCGCGGCTCCATCGACTGCAGCCCACAGAGAGCGGGTGAGAGAAATGACTTTGAAGTTAGCTGCCGACGCCGGCCTGGGCGCGGCGCGCCGCTCAGATGAAGGAGGCATGGCGGCTTCACTCACGGATGTGATCGGCAATGTTGGGCCGCGTGGTGGAGCTCCTGCAGCTGCATTAAAGACCCCCAGGTATGATGGGAAAACGGACTGGGAAGCTTTTCACGCCCAGTTTGAACTGTTGGCCTCTGCAGCTAAGTGGGAAAAGGGAGAGAAAGCCCTCCAGTTAGCCATGTGCCTGACCGGTGATGCTCTTTCAAGCCTGCTGTTACTGAGCCCTGATGATCGAAAAGACTATGATGCTCTGGTGGGAGCTTTGAGAAGGCGTTTTGGACTATGCTCAACAGCCAGCCTGCTCCGCTCTGAACTGTGTAGCCGTCAGCGGCGAACTGGGGAGCATCTTAGGGAGCTTGCAAATGACATTGAGGGATTAGTTCACCGTACCTATGCACACATGCCACCTGCCATCCAGAGAGAGTTAGCCCGGGACTATTTCCTCCAAGCCCTGTTACCAGCTGACCTGCGTATCCAGACATTACTGGCTCACCCCAGATCGCTTCAGGAAGCATTGGAGCTGGCAACAGAAAGAGAAATGCTGTGTGCTGGCTCCTCGGGGGCCCTGCTGGGGGAACCAACCAAGGTGAGAGCTGCAAGTGTGGCTGAGTTGGACACAGCGAAGCCTGCCTGGGTGAGTGAACTGACACAACTGGTTCGGGCCGCCACTTTGAAGGAGGAACAGCGGTCCAGGCCCCGCCAACGGTTATGTTGGGGGTGTGGACAGCCTGGCCACCTGGTCCGTCAGTGCCCTCACGTCCCCACAACACAGGGAAACGGGGAAGGGACCGCATGACCGGGACATTGCGGAACCCTGACACCATGTCCCGGCCTTTCCCAGATGATTTGGATGGACAGCTGGAGCGGGTGGTGGTGCTGGGTCGAACTTGGGTTGGAGACTGTTGGTACGCCCCTGTTTCTGTTGGTACAACGGGCTGCTCTGCATTGGTGGACACTGGCTCCTCAGCGACCCTGGTAAGACCCGAGGTGCTGGACGGCAGAGCAACCATTTTCCCCACCTTGTGTAAGCTTCAGACAGTCACCGGTGAGCGGGCCCCCATGATAGGGGAAACATCAGTGACATTTAGAGTGGGGAAGAGGTCAGTTCGCTGCCCAGTGTGGGTCGCAGCCATAGATGACTGTATACTGGGGTTGGATATTCTCGGGGCACTGGACTGTGTTATCAACACGAGGAGGGGGACTCTCACCTTTCCAGATGGCCATGTCATTCAGATGTACAAGCGGCAGCCTCTACCACAGTGGCCCATGGCCCACACGGTGTCACTGCTGGCAGCTGAGACCACATCTGAAGTAACCACTCACCCCACCCTGCCCTACGAGCTGCCTGCACTTACCTGCACCCCACCTGTTGCTGATCCCCACCCCCGCACCCCCCCTTCAGCCCACCACCCCCGGACCTGCCCCCCACGGGCCAGCACCAACCATCAGTCCCCAGTACCTCACCCTCTGGCCCTCCAGCGGCTAGTGCATGTGAAGACCCAGCTTCTACATCATTGCACAATTCCCCCTCTCATGCTGACCTCCATGTGCAACCAGTCTTTACAATCCAACCCTCTACTCCACCCACCACCGACCCATGCCCACAATCTGCCTTCTATTCACCACCTGCCATGTGTGAGAGAGTTCTGGCAGTAAGAGAAGTTTGGCAGAAAAACTGCGATGGACTTTCTCCAGAGGAACAGGGTCTACTGTGGCAGCTCCTACTGGAGTTCAGAGACTGTTTCTCACTGTCAGAGGATGACGTTGGGCGGACAGATCTCATCCAGCACAACATAGAGACTGGAGATGCACAGCCCATTAGGATGAGACCTCGTCGCCTCCCCCTGGCAAGACAGACAGCAGCAGACAAAGCACTAAGAGAGATGCAACAGGCAGGGCTGATTGAACCCTCCACCAGCTCTTGGGCCTCCCCTGTTGTCATGGTCCCAAAAAAAACTGAAAGACGATTGGCGGTTCTGTGTGGATTTCAGGCCACTCAACAAAGTGACCAAGAAAGACCCCTACCCACTACCGCGGATTGATGAGACTCTGGACACTGTGGCTGGGTCTTCCTGGTTCTCCTCCCTGGACCTGCGCAGTGGTTACTGGCAGGTCCCTCTTGCCCCAGAAGCCAGACCTAAAACTGCCTTCATCACCAGCGGGGGCTTGTGGCAGTTCAAAGTCCTGCCATTTGGACTCTGCAATGCCCCTGCCACTTTCGAGAGACTGATGGACAAGGTGCTCGCCAACATCCCCAAAAGTGAGTGTGTTGTGTACCTGGATGACATTCTTGTCCATGGTGGGTCCTTCAAAACTGCTTTGGGGGCCCTTAGGCGTGTGCTGGAGCGGGTGGCGTTGGCAGGTTTGAAACTACACCCCCAGAAGTGCTGTTTTATGAGGCGTGAAGTCACATTCCTGGGTCACCGGCTGGGGGGCGGTGGTGTCAGCACCATGGATGAGAAGGTGCAGGCTGTTAAGGACTGGCCCACCCCCAGGTCTGTGCTGGAACTGAAGAGCTTCCTGGGACTGGCCTCATACTACAGGAGGTTTGTCAGGGGGTTCTCCTGCATAGCTGCACCCCTGTTCCACCTGTTGCAAAAGGGGGAGATGTTTGTTTGGACAGAAAAGTGTCACACAGCATTCACCACGCTGCAAAGAGCCCTCATGGAGGCCCCAGTCCTCTCACCACCTGACCCCAGCCTGCCCTTCACTCTTGACACAGACGCCAGCAGTGTCGGCTCAGGCGCTGTGTTGGCTCAAGTTACACCGGAAGGGGAGAAAGTGGTGGCGTACTACAGCAGGACATTCAATAAAGCAGAGCGCCGCTACTGTGTCACCAGGCGGGAGCTGCTTGCTGTGGTCAGCGCCATCCGACATTTCAAGTATTACCTTGGGGGTCTTCACTTCACAGTCAGAACTGACCACTCAGCTCTGCAGTGGCTCATGTCATTCAGAGAGCCAGAAGGCCAGCTGGCACGCTGGATTGAGGAGCTGCAGGGCTATGACTTCACTGTGCTCCACAGGCCTGGGACACATCATGGTAATGCTGATGCCCTCTCGCGCCGCCCCTGCTACGCGGAGGGCTGTAACTACTGTGAGAGAAAGGAGAGGCAGGAGGAGGGGGAGCGGAGAGCTGATGTGAAGTGTGCAACGGCAAATGTAGAGAGACAGTGCACCGGACTGGAACTTATGATCGTGGATGCAGCTGAGTGGGCTCTCCAACAGGGGCAGGATTCGGACATCAGACCAGTGCTCACATGGGTGGAGACACAGTGCCGACCCCCGTGGGAGGAGGTTGCCATGCACTCTCGAGCCACGAAGGGCCTCTGGTCCATGTTTGAGGCCCTGCGGCTATGTGACGGTGTGCTCCAAAGAGGGTGGAAAGAACCAGCGACAGGAGAGACACGGTGGCAGGTGGTGGTGCCGAGGACCCTGAGGGGGACAGTTCTCCAGGCAGTGCATGGGGCCCCAGGATCTGGACACTTTGGAGTCACTAAGACGCTTCGACGGCTGCGGCAAGGGTTCTGTTGGGGCCAACAGAGGCGAGATGTGGAGGACTACTGTCGTTGCTGTGACAGTTGTACTGCCCGCAAAGGCCCTACAGACAGATCCCATGCCCAGCTCCAACAGTTCCCAGCAGGGTTTCCCATGGAAAGGGTGGGGATCGATGTCCTGGGGCCGTTTCCCCGCACGGAGAGGGGAAACCGGTACATCCTTACAGCCATGGACTATTTTACAAAGTGGCCAGAAGCATATAGTTTGCCCGACCAGGAAGCAGAGACCATTGTGGATGTGCTGGTGGAGGGGATGTTTAGTAGATTTGGGGTACCTGAGATCATCCACACCGACCAGGGCAGGAACTTTGAGTCCCGTGTGTTCTCAGCCATGTGTGCGAAACTGGGAACTCACAAAACCCGCACCACCCCCCTCCACCCTCAAAGTGATGGTCTGGTTGAAAGATTTAACCGCACACTGGCGCAGCAGCTGGCCATTGTGACAGCTAAACACCAAAAAGACTGGGACGCGCATCTTCCCCTTGTGCTGATGGCATATCGGTCTGCTGCTCAAGACTCCACCTCCTGCTCCCCTGCCCTCCTCATGCTAGGCAGGGAGATCCGAAACCCCAGCGGAGATGGTGGTGGGCAGACCCCCTGATACCCCACTGGACCCTCCAGGACCTGATTATGCCCGGAAGCTGCAGGATCGGCTGGAGTCAGCGCACGAGTTTGCCAGGGATCAGCTTCTGAGTGCAGGGGTGAGGCAGAAGAGAAACTATGACATTCGAGCCAGAGGAAGACATTTCACGGCTGGGGAACTGGTTTGGGTGTACAACCCACAGCGGAAGAAGGGCAGGTGCCCAAAACTGGACAGTGAGTGGGTGGGTCCCTGTAGGGTCTTGGAGAGACTTGGAGAGGTGGTGTACAGGGTCCAGCTGCCACCTAGAGGACGGAGGGTTGCCCTGCATCGGGATAGGCTGGCCCCATACCGGGGCACGGGCACCCCACAAGGACCGGAGACTGGAACACGTAGCCCGCAGAACACTGACC
>NW_024652345.1:0-226 GCF_008729295.1 Plectropomus leopardus
TATGAAATGTGAGTGGACACAATGGATCAATCTTGGCAAGCCCACATTAGGCCCTGATGGTGGAGATGATGAATCCATCAAGAATATAATCTCTGCTGGTCATCACGTGTGCTCTGCTCCTGAAGAAATACAGTGTAGAGCTGTTCTTTATCCAGGTCTCCCCTTATCAGATGTGAGACCAACGTCTTTTTTGCAGGTCACTTTTTGTCCCACATCTGATAAGGGG
>NW_024652346.1:0-577 GCF_008729295.1 Plectropomus leopardus
GTTTCCATCTGTTACCAGTCTTTGTGCTAAGCAAAGTTTACCAGCTGGTAATTGTGGCTTCATATTTAAGAGACAGATGTAAGAGTGGTGTTGATCGTGTCATCTAGCTCTCTGCAATGTTTTACTGTTCCTTTAACTAAATGACATGCCAGCATAACAAGACATTATAACAATACACCTTATACAAGTTATAACTACTTAGATTATTATAATCATAAAGCATTATCAAGTAGAATCTGTCATCAGCCTCGCTAAAACCAACTTTTGTGTTGCCTGATTGTGAAGCAATATTCTTGCCAAATCTGCAATAAGCTGATTTTAGCAGACATTATGTCGAAGCAGGATAAACAACAACATAAGTAGATTTTTCATAGCATGTCTTAACATCAAACTATTTAAAATGAGATTACATGCAATGGCATGATATGAAACATCACCCAACACAAGACACAGAAAAAATGCCAGGAGCATACTCACAAAAAACATGGAGGGTCAAACTTTTCTCATACAGAAGGTCACTGTTACTAGCCTGTCGGTTGTAGAGAGCGGCACATGATAACCTCTGTCCATGGTGGAG
>NW_024652347.1:0-370 GCF_008729295.1 Plectropomus leopardus
CATGGCCCCCCTTTGCGACTTTTCTTTTCTGTGATATGAATCTTGATTTTTTTTTTAAACTTTGTATAAAAAATGACTTACAATCTACCTTCTACCTTCTACCCTTTTTCTTGTTGGTCAAATGGATTCCATCTCCCCTCTAACTCACACAAAAGCACCGATGTGCAAAATTATACACACACTCACACACAAGTATGATCTCTTGCACCAGCTTCTCTCATCTGAAACAATTTCTTCACCCCCCCCCCCCCCCCTCCATCTCCCAACCACTTACGGCACCACTATTTCTCTCTATTTAGCCTGTCCACATCACAGAGACAGAAAGAGAGAGAGAGAGAGCGTTCCACCAGAGTGAGTTGATAGGTTGTGA
>NW_024652348.1:0-303 GCF_008729295.1 Plectropomus leopardus
TGATCTGAGGCTGTCAGTGACAACAACAACAAAAAAAAAAAAAAAAAAACTTTTTTGGGGCGGAAAATTTTTGGTTTTAAATTTCCCCAAGAGGAAAATTTGTGTTGTGTTTCACCCCTGCAGCAGGTTAGTGTGATTCACATAGACACAAAAACAAGGGAAAATAGGTGCCAGGTTGAAAAACACTGAAGTTTCTACTTGTTACTTTAACCCTTTGAAACCTGGATCGTCATCACTTTACTTGCGCTGCATTCATGTCTTTAAGAAGTATTGAAACCTTTTAACTCTGAGCCAACTGGTGTG
>NW_024652349.1:0-299 GCF_008729295.1 Plectropomus leopardus
ACAGAGTTGAAAACATAGGCCGAGCCACAGTCAGACAGTCATATCCGGAACTCTGTGATGTACTCAGGCTGGTTCAGACACTTCACACCATGAATCGCACACCTGATGCCAAGACATTTTCTGTGCCACAGCAGGTCTTATAACTTCTTATGAGTAAAGTGAAAAAAGAGTCGGAGAGGATGGAGAATTTAGGGATCATCAGCTGCGTTGAGGGATCAGCAGACTGGTGTTGTGGTATGATGGTTGCCCCTAAAAAAATGAAGAAGTAGTCAGCATGACAGCCCTAAATGAGTCGGTGT
>NW_024652350.1:0-508 GCF_008729295.1 Plectropomus leopardus
AAAAGCATTCTCCTCGTGATCAAACGAGAATTCAGACTCAGCTGTTGTGAAACAAGAGACAAGGCAAATGCATAATTAGTTTTTATGTAACAGAATTCAGAGCAATGAGTTGACTGTTAGAAATATATATATTCAGAGTGACCAGACTTCATACAAGTTGAAAAAAACACAACTCACCCATTTTCCCCAAGAACAGACAAGTCAGATAGAAAACACACGTTGAGGATGTCATTGTGTCCAGACTGCGGTGTTGAATGCAAAGGAACTAGATCTTGACTTCACTCCTCTGAGACAAGACTGTGTTTGATTGGCTAACCTGATGTCACACACTGTGCGCCCTACTTAGGAAACATGATCACATGCTCACTGCCATCTGTAGTTTCCAGTTTGGTTTCTGAGAAGACTCACATGGTGAGAGCTATATGACGAAAATATTCTCGTTTCCTTGTTTTCATATTTAAAATTTAGGGGAATAAGTCCTTATTAAAATATATTTATACCAGCAATG
>NW_024652351.1:0-306 GCF_008729295.1 Plectropomus leopardus
TTGAAGTACTTGTCATGCCACTTTATACTTCCACTCCACTACATTCCTGTGGGAAATACTGTACTTTTTACTTTACTACATTTATCTGGAAGCTTTAGTTACAAGTTATTTTTCAAATAAAGATTAGTGCGTAAAAAGCATAAGAAAATATTTGAAAATATTTTTTGTTATAAACTACCCAACAATGAATACAAGAACAGCTGAAACAATAAGTCGATTAATCAATTAGCTAACTGGCAGAAAATTAATTTGCAACTATTTTATTTCAAAGCTTTTTGAATGATGCACATTATTTACCCTTAAAAA
>NW_024652352.1:0-391 GCF_008729295.1 Plectropomus leopardus
AACATATAATTATCATAAATGTTTGTTTGCCACAGAGTTTATTTTCTACAATAATCCAAATTCAAAGATAATACCCCATAGGCGTTTTGACAAGGGACCCAGGGTGACACAGATTCCGCATCGGCCTACCAAAAAAAAACATAATCCCTCGAGCACTCGATAAAGGTTGAAAAAGTCTGCAAAGGGAGATGGTTAAGGGGTTGAATGGGTAAACCAAGCACAGGACTTTTAACTAGGAGACTGCTGTTTGTGTCCTTTGTGAAACCAAAAGTGTTGACTTGTTTGAACTAAATCACGTTATGTCTACTGGCCTTATGTCTGTGGTGCCAGCATTAAACTTTACAGATCAGTCAGTCAGATCAGGTTGAAGAACATAGAAAGGGGGGGGGGG
>NW_024652353.1:0-233 GCF_008729295.1 Plectropomus leopardus
CAAAAAGCGACGTTTCGGCTCACAACCGAGCCTTCTTCAGGCTATTCTTGTAGAAAGAAAATGTAGGTTGGAAGTCCAGTGCTCTCTGCTTTGCTCTGAGTGTCTGAGTGGGTCTGAATAGTTATATAGTGCGGCTAGAATTTGATTTCTGCCGCCAAAGAAGCCCATTGGCTCAGAACTCGGCGGGCAGAGAGGAGGAGTGGCCAACCTACACATGCCGCTAACATTACATC
>NW_024652354.1:0-529 GCF_008729295.1 Plectropomus leopardus
CTTACAAAGGATAAAACAAAGACATTTAGTTAAAAAGTCTAATTGCAAGTCATGTGGTGGAAGATGTACTCAGATCTTTTATTTAAGTAAAAGTAGCAACACCAATGTGGAAATACTCTTTTATGTCTGGCATTAAAAGTAAAAATACAAAAGTATTGGCATGAGATACTTGAAGTACCACAAGTAAAGCACTGAACATAATGTCCCATTTTAGAAGAATGGAAATTATTATATTATTGTACAATTATTATATTATTATTGAGTTATAGTTATCAATGCATCACTTTAATGTTGCAGCTGGTAAAGATGGAGCTTATCTGAAGTACTTAAGGGATAAATTATATTTAACTTAGAATAATACAACATCATTTATTTGATTATTATATTTTGTATTATTCATCTGGATCTGCAGTAACCAAATTTGCCAAATTATTATTGGAGTAAGAAGTAAGATATTTCCCTCTGAGATGCAGTGAAGTAGAACAGGGTTTACGTAGAAGGCCTTGAAACTATTTATCTAAAAAAAAAA
>NW_024652355.1:0-4838 GCF_008729295.1 Plectropomus leopardus
GCGTTCACTGGTGCTGCTCGCGAATGGTCAGACAGGCGTTCTGCCAGACTCTGGCTCCAAATGAAGACACCAGCTCAAGGTGGCAGTGGCTGTGTCCAGGACATTTTAGCTTCACTTAAGCATGAAGGGGGAAGAGGGGGACAAGTCGTCCATCTTTAAATTCAGTCTGTGTTTAGCACCAGTGCATTCCTGCAGTGCTTCTGACTCACTCGCCCCTTCTAATACAGTTCAAAGCTATAATGACTAACCTATTATCAGAAGTGTAAATGACCAAAGACGTCAGGCGTCCTGAAAGTGTTTAGATTTACAGTTAAAGGGTAACTGGACAATCCAAGTACTGCGACTTTGTTGTGTAATGTTCATGTCTTTGCTATGAGTCGAGGTTAAATGACCCTTTACCAATGGAAGACTCTCCGGAGCTGGTCTTCCTTTCGCTGTCACTGATGTCCTGGAGGTCGGCGAGCAGATCTTTGCTCTCTGGCTTTTCCTCCTTTGATGCTGCAGACAAAAGCCAGTGTCAGTTATTCTGAAATGTACAACATGAAGATGATCTTGGGCAAAGTGAGTCTGTGAAATTTCATTTATAAATGAATAAACTTACTTCCACTTCTCCGTGGTTCGCTGTGTTCCGATCTGTCCCGGGGAGTGCGGATGGGACTTCGGCTGCGGTGACTTTGTTTTGACTCATCAGGTAGCATTCGATGGTGAGACGGCACTGTGGACAGGAGAAGTCTCTTATTCAAGTTGAAATTACATTTTTTTTTTCATTCTTTGAATAACCCTTTTTGAGTGCAATTTACTTTTTAACTCAAAATGAAACTTCTCGGAGGTGTAGTCGTAAGAAATATAAAGATCTTAAATCGAAGCCCTGAGTGGGTTTGCAGAGCAACTGAAGCACGCCACATTTGACAGACATTGATATAACTTCTCACAGGAGCCGGCCCCTTTTTCACACGCCAATCAAAACAGACTTTGGATTCACTTTTACTGATGATACCTAAAAGCATCAGCTCATGGCACCATGAAAACATGTTTGTTCAAAAAACAGAACGTCACATGTCCTTGTTGCAGGTTGAAGCCAGGGTAACACAACTTGTTACTGTGACCTAAAATGTGTCATTAACTTAGCTGAGTCACACACAAGTTAAGACAAGAAATAAAATATAGAGTAGTGTGTGGTGCATGTGAAAATATGCAATTAACAATGAAATAATGATAAATTTCCCCTACACACCACATCAACGAGCCATACTGTGCACCCATTTAACCATACATTTAATTTTATTTGTTTTATTTATGCAGGAAAGGAGTTAAAAGTAATATTAGGTTTGTCACAGTTAAAACTGGCCTGACTCAGTTTAAAAAGTGGTTTTCAGCAGGTTCCTGTTCAGAGGCCAAAAATCTTATTACAATATCAAATATAGAATCAATCAACAGACACAACAACAAAGCATAAACATCTACAAAGACATTAATGAGTAGAGGACTATGTGGAGTGTGCGAGATGGTATATGAAATTTAAATCAGAGGTTGCATGTATGTTCTTCCATTAAATAGTGTTTATATGTATGCTTGCAATGTGTAATAGAGGTTATTGTTCTAATGTAATATAGGGCTGAAAAATGTCCAAAAAAAAAATCAGTCTCTCAGCATTCCTAAATCACTTTGCGTATTCTTCTTGTAAAAGAAAGTATGTCGTGTGCAGATTGATAGAACAATTATCCACCCTTTGACAAACTGCTGCTGAGGAAAAACAGAACTCATGGAGAGGTCTGTCTGCGCTGTGATCACAGACCCGCAAAAACCTCCGAATGTATAAAGGCCACACAGAATGATATAACGGCACAGATACACACACACATTTAAAAGACAAAAAGTTTGCTGCCCCACCTCTCCTCTTGATCTTACACCATCAGGCCCTCACACTTCTGACAAAGTCTTAAATGCCTCCTAACATTATATACCACCTGCCTGCCCTCAGGCTGGATTCCCTTAAAATGCTGTTTCGTCTGAACTTGAATCAACAGCCTGGCCCTATCCAGGATCAAAAATTGCCCACCAGGTGATCGTGTTCATTCACTGACCTTCCCGCCGACTATCTCGCTCTTTGCGTCGCTCCTCGGCCCTCCTCTCACGATCCTTCAGCTCCCTTTGCTCTTTTTGCTGTTCGCGCAGCTTGCGCTCCCGTTCACGCTGGCGCTCCTGCTGTTCCAGCCGGTCCCTGTGGTCCAAAAAAAACCCAGGAGAGTCCAATCGGGGTCTGTCCAGACAACCAAAAGTCCAATCTTGTCAATGTTTGTTTATTTTTTAGTTTAAGTTGTTAAAGCTTGTTCTACTCAAACATTCAATTATTTTATGGCTGCAGCATTGCCCTGTTACCCTCACAGCTGTATTCAACAAGAAATATATTACAATAACAAAACTGACATGGATGGTTTGTTGCATTTCCACTTGACTATATATATATTTCAAAAATGATTGTTTTTTCGAAAATTTTAATTCTTTTTACAGTGAATTTTCATCCAGAGTACAGTAGCTATAAATTTGAGAGAAGAATAAAAGAAATTTAGATCAATTTCATGTTGCTTAAAAGCTTCATCATCCTGGCAAACTGAATGCTTACTCCAAATAAACAAATAAAATGAATAAATAAATAAAATAAAAGAAAAAAACTTGCTGGCATACACTAATCAAATGGAAAATCAAAACAATCAACACATTAGTGCCGTAAATGATCAAAAATAATCAAATATGGGGTGCCTTTCCAGGGTCTATGCTCACCTCTCTCTGCGGGAATGAGCTCTGGCCTGTTCCCTGCGTTTTTGCCTCTCCCAGTCTCGCCGTGCTTTGTCTTCCTCCCACTGACGCTTCCTGCGATCGCTCTCTCGCTCTTTTTCTTTGTCTTTGGGTCGTACATGTTTCCCTGCTGTAAGAGTAAAAGGCCATGAGTGAAAGCAGATCTTGAAGAATTGTTCCAAACATGTTGTATTTAGCTGAAAATCACACGTCGTAAGCGGTAACTAAGCTGCGCTACCGCACCTCCTTCAGCAGAGTGGCTGCGATGACGTCTTTTGTCTTTTCTCTTCTCTTCCTTTCTATGGTGAGACTTGTCTTTTCTTGCGATTTGCTGTGGAGGCTTGATTGCTAATGATTCATCTTCCTCACCCCTGTAGAAATAAAAAGAAAACGCTGTGACAGTTCATAGAGCCAGCGACATGTCATTTTTAACCATAACATTTTAAATTGAATTATTCCATGCATACTACTTCCAAAGTGAAAATACACTCATGTTTGTCTCTTACAGTGGCAAGTACCTGTCCTCTGTTGAGTCCTCCCGTGTGTACGGGGAATTACGAATTGTTATTTCCATCCTTTGATCCCGTAGTTCTCCTTCCTCCGGAGTATCTCGTTTGGCTTCCCGATCATCCGACTGTGGAACAAGGCCCTGTGTGAACTGTGCAAGACAAGAGGAAGCAGAATATTTTGTTAAAATCATAGAGACATCATTAAAATACTGTCAGATATGGAATAAGACACGCAATTCAATGTTCTCAATAAATGAATAAATACAGAAATTATTTTTATTTTCCCATCAGAACTGTCTCTTAGTGTGTGTCTTAAGCTTCTGAAACAACCTTTAAGAAATAGGTCATTAAACTGTTATATAAAAGCAAAAAATAATAATGAAAACAATAAACGCAACAAGAATAGTTATGGATATTACAATTATAATGTTACTGTGAATAAATCTATGTGTTTTCAAACATAAATTTATCACACAATTTGCCTTTTCTTATCATTTATTCTTTTAGTTTCCATGAGTTTCTATAGAAATCTTATAAAACAACAAAACTAAAACAGCAAGTGTTTCTGGCAAATTATTTTTTAAAAACTATGTTAACGTATGTGAGTGTTACATTAGCTTTGAGATACTTTACATTTTTCTGGCGCTTGAGATCTGTTCTCTCTTCTAATTCTCTTCGGCGTTTCTTTTCCTGCAGGATTTCGTCAAGTGTTTTTACTTTCCAGGTCTCCTTTTCGTCCCCCATCAGCGTCCACTCTCCACCGCCTGTTCCACATCACACACACACAAACATAAACACACAAGTGTGCATAACATTGCATTTCAACTTAGAATTCATTTAATCTGATTCCTGCAGAGTTTGACATTTACACTTAAAACAGATCAACTGAAGAGCCTGCCACTTGCAGGTCATCGTTTTTCAAAATGTATCTCTCTAGTTTTCCTCTATGTACATTGTTTATGCAAGTAGTTAAAATGTGACCACTGGTGAAAAACATTGTTAGTCTTCAGTTTGTCCAACTGTTAAAATACGCTTATGTTCTTCGAGGTTGAGGATCTGGCAGAATTGCCATTCGAAATATGTGATTTTGAGGCCTTATTGTGAATCAGCAGTTATTTCATAAGAGTGACATAAAAATAAATTCTTTAAGTAAATATTAATATTCACTCCAGCAGGCTGCAATGATTTTTTGGGAGAAAAAAAAGTCAGGTTTATAAACTGTTTATTATGAACTGATTACAGGCCCGCTATTCCCAGTATTGTAACACTACAACGCATCGCAATTTCCAACACTTTTATTGCACAAGTAGTCATATTTACGCTAAATACAACCCAAACAATACCTCGTCAATGGACCTAAGGCGACTTTTTTTGTTATGTTTGGCATTTGACATCCCATTATCGATAACGTGCATCACAACGATAACGTAACGTTGTGCACGTTAGCAGTTAGCTAACGTTAAAAGGCCAGTAGACGTTAGTAGTGTCTGAGTAAGCCGGTGGTTGACCTGTAAAGTACGTTATAATTGTACG
>NW_024652356.1:0-422 GCF_008729295.1 Plectropomus leopardus
TTCTGTTGACTTTCATTTGTGGATTTTTAAAAATTATTTTAGTGCTTAATTTTTGTACTCTTTATTATTTTTATTGTTGAAAAATTTATTGTTTTTTTTGTTTATTTAAATTTTATTTGTTCAGCCTTTTCACCATTTAATTTAATCCATTATATATACACCGTGAATTTTTTTTTTTTTTTTTTATCATTTTACTGTCTAAAGCCATGCTTCACCAAACAGTTTAAGTTTTTTTTTTTATAGTAAAGGTAGTCATGCTAAGATAATCAATTGCATTTTTTATGAAATAAATATTATTCCATTATACATTTGGTGAAATAAACTATATTTTTTAGAAGTTCTCAAATAAATATCTCAAATAACTATGTGGAAATAACACTATGCTACTATAAAAAAATGCAAAAATAAATCAATAAAAAATA
>NW_024652357.1:0-246 GCF_008729295.1 Plectropomus leopardus
CATACTTAGGCTTCTTTTCTTGACAAAATTCTTATTTTTATTCCCCGACACTTGGTCATTATTCTGTTAGCTCTTTGGTTGTTTTAACTGTGTACTTTTTTAATGTAAGATGAGGCTGTTCAGCAGCTGGTGAAGGCTCAGTGATTATAGCTTGCGCTCAGCTCTTCTCTTTGCCCTTTTTTTCAGTGAGGTTTGTATCTAAAATAACAATCTAAACTAAAAAAAACCCATTTGATTTAGTTTTCT
>NW_024652359.1:0-240 GCF_008729295.1 Plectropomus leopardus
TTCTTAACAAGTATGGCTGACCTGATGAAAGAATGAAGTGCAAGGCATATTTAAGTCCATAAATCGAATTGTCAAAGTACATAATTGGTTTTAAACAGTTTTTAAATTAAACATGAAATGCAATGTTACTTTAACATTTAGGATTTTTACAAAAACACCTGTCCATTGGAATGGACAGTGGATCTGAGTGTCACCTGAAAACAAACAGGGTAATATTGTTTAAACCAGGAAGTACTGTTC
>NW_024652360.1:0-239 GCF_008729295.1 Plectropomus leopardus
GAAACATTCACTCAGATTTTTATAGCATTGATGTATTTTTTTTTTTTAAAAAAAAAAGAAAAATCAAATTGGAAAATGTTATTTTCAGTGTCAACAGAGGTTTTTGTCAATGTCAGGGTCACCACAGATATTCTTTACATGAGCTGCAGGATGGATTAGTGGCGAGCTATTTGTTATAAAAAATTGCAGCGGGATGATGCAGAGCTAAAATAGGTAGAACAAAAATATAAAATAAATAA
>NW_024652361.1:0-289 GCF_008729295.1 Plectropomus leopardus
CTGCTCGATACGTCCAAAAGAAACTCATTTATGTTTCATATCCTGTTATTTCTGTCTTCTCTGTATTTGCAGTGCGGACGCTGCAGGCTGTGATACTCATTTATTCCACTTGGTGGCGATGTTATTGCTTTGGTATTTTGGTGCATACATTAAACACACAGTAAATATATTTAGAGGATTAAAAATAATGCAAATTATTTCCGTACCTCAGAAAAAAAACTATTAAAAATGCAAATACTTTAAAAACCTGAAACACAAAGGCAGATGAAGAAACAAAACAGTTATCAGC
>NW_024652362.1:0-373 GCF_008729295.1 Plectropomus leopardus
ATTTTTTAGAGAACTGTCTTGGTGTTTCCACAAGAGCGAGTGCTAAATTTTTTTTTTAAAAATTTTCAGAGCATCTTGCATTTGCGTGCCAGAAAAGTGGCAAGAAAAGTGTTTGTTTTTTTATTGTGACATTGCTGCGTTTGGAGCCCGAATGGTTTCATAAACAGCAGGTGGTTTTTTTTACAGAGATGTTGTGTTCAAGCTGGAAAAGTGCCCCAAAGTGGTTGTCTTTTATTGAGAGAACGCATCGTTTCCAATTGGGAAGGAGGCAAGGAATTGATTTGTTTTTCACATACATTTCTGCATTTTCTGCAGGGATAGTGCCCCATTTTTTTTGTTTGGTTTTTACTGAGGCACTGCACTGCTTCCAGCC
>NW_024652363.1:0-227 GCF_008729295.1 Plectropomus leopardus
GCGGCTCATTTAGCTGATAAGCTAACGAGCTGCACCTGTGCAGGTAGATGGCCGACACCACGTGATCAGCAGAGCGTGCAGCACCGCCCCTTTTTCTTTGAGCGTGACGGCATAACGTCAATTTCGACAAAAAAATCCCGGTTTATCACAAAAAAAGTTATTACGCTGGCAGGAGGTGCTGTTTCATGTGATTTGCATAGTCAAGTTTTGCAAAACTACAATAGAAA
>NW_024652364.1:0-501 GCF_008729295.1 Plectropomus leopardus
GTTTGACATTGAAGTTCTATATCAAGCAAGAATGGGAAAGAATTTCACTTTTAAAACTTTAACAATTACTGTCCTGCGTTTTCAAGTGTTGTTAAAGAAAAGGTGATGTAACTCAATGGTTAACATGCTCCTGTGCCGACTTTTTTTGGATTGTGTTGCAGGCATCACATTCAGAATGAGTGTATATTTTCAGAAAAACAATTGAGTTTATCAGTTTAAACATTAAATATCTTGTCTTTATACCGTATTCAATTAAATAAAGGTCGAATAGGATTTGCAAATAACTGCATTCTGTTTTTAGTTACAATTTTCACCGCATCCCAACTATTCTGGAATCGTGGTTGAACCTGGAATTCTTCTGGTTAAACTCACAATTGTCATCATGTCTTAATTACAAATAAAAATGTTTTTGATATTTTTGCTGCATTATTTCTTCAGTTTTTAATTTGTAAGGTTTTATCTGCTGATTTTACAATTTGTCCGTTTTATTTCGCTGCCTTG
>NW_024652365.1:0-297 GCF_008729295.1 Plectropomus leopardus
CTTAAGCAATTCCCCGACGTGCCAAGTTGTTTTGACAAACATCGCTGGCTGTTTTTTAGTCTTATAGCCTGTAGCTCAGCGTGCATGTACACTCATGCAAGACCAACGAGAGCTCGCGGTATTTGCACTCCACTGACTTCTGGGGTTGGCAGCAAGCAACAAGTCCCTTTGCCAGATTTAAAACTACTGTGTGTGGTAGAGGAATGAGCAGATAATGACTGGATTTTCATTTTTTAGTGAACTTTCCCTTTCAGTAAAAAAAAACCAAAAAAAAAAAAAACTCAAAAAGCAGAGGTA
>NW_024652366.1:0-5693 GCF_008729295.1 Plectropomus leopardus
AGAGAGAGAGAGAGAGAGAGAGAGAGAACATTTGTTATCATAGTTAAAGATAGATCTCTGTAGATTTGCAGTTTCTTTTTCTTTCAGCCATTTTTTATCAATAGAGTGGCACTGTCAGTGGGCTTTGAAAGGTTGACAGGTATGTCCATTTGTGTGTTTGAGAGACAGACTTTAGACAGCTGCGATTTTTGTGTTAGATTCTGAAACATGTTCCCATCCCAAGTCGTCACATGTTGCTGCTTGCAGTGGACTTCTGCATCTAAATATGACATTTTAGGTATCCCTCTGCATCTGCTCTTTACATTCTGCGATGGTGCTATCATGATGTCAACAAATGCACATAGGATGACGCTACACATCATTATGTTTAGAAAAAAGGAGCACATGGCAACAAACGCAAGAACGTCAACGAATGCACATGCATGGATGGATAGGATTAGGGGAAGGAGGTACATGGGCAATGTTCAGATGGGAAAACGAACACTGGACTCCCACTTGTAAGTCCGGGATTTGTTGGACCCATTGGGCACTCATCCCACCTGCCCTTTGTTGACGTTCCAGCATTGGTTGCCATGCCCTGTTGTTAACTAAACATAGCCATGTGCAGCATCATCCCACCAAGTGCATTTGTTCACATCAGCATCCCAGATCATAAACTGCAGATGCAGACTGATAAAACATGATATGCAGACGTGGAAGTCGACTGCAAAGTGGCAACACATGATGAGTTGGGATGGGAACATGCTGGACTTTTTTAGAGAGGAAAGCTATTGTGAACAAACCATCATCAAGAGTGCAACAGAGTGTGGGTTTAAATTCACCATTATTTTAAAAAGCAGTCTTTCTGTTCAAAAGCTATTTGTAGGAACGAGTGCAAAAGTTAGTCTGAAATCTCACTACTGGCAACTGAATGGAAATGTTTTTAGTTTTTGTTTTTGTCTCCAAAAAATGCTTTAGGTGACAACATTCATTTATTGTTCAACATTCAACATGTTGTTTAAGATGTTGTTTAGTGTGTAGGATTTAGTGGCATCTAGGTTATTGTTCGCAACCAATTAAAACTTCTCCAGTGTGCCAAGTGTGTCGGAGAACTATGGTGGCCAACACATAAAAGTTTTTCATCCTGTCTAGAGCCATTGTATGTTTTGTCCATAATGGGCTACTGTAGAAATGGTACTGGGCTACTGTAGAAATGGTAAATGGTAAATGGACTATTCACCACTCAAAGCGCTTTCACACTACATGTCACATTCACCCATTCACATACACATTCACACACTGGTGGCCAAGGCTACGGTACAAGGTGCCACCTGCTACTCAGTAATCATTCACACACACTCACACTACGATGATGCAGCATCGGGAGCAATTTGGGGTTCAGTATCTTGCCCAAGGATACTTCAACATGTTGCCTGGAGGAGCTGGAGATTGAACCGCTGAGCTTTCGATTAGAGGACAACCCGCTCTACCTCTGAGCCACAGCCGCCCAACATGGCAAACTCCTCAGCTGAGGACCTGCTCCTAAGGAGGTATAAACAGCTCATTCTAAGTGAATGAAAACACAACAGTTCCTATTTTGAGGTTATGATATACTAAAGGAAACACAGGTATTAATATTATATACCCTTGCTGTCAATATATAATATATAAATCATACACACTAGACCTTTAATTTGAAAATTAAATGAAAAGTAAATGAAAATTATTTAAACAAAGGAAATTAGTCAAATGACATGTTCAGCATGTCATTTGACACCTACCTCTGCCTTTAAAGAATATTTAAAAGTGTTATTGTGAAAAGCTAAACTGTTGCTTAAATTAAGGCAAGTGGCACCGGCAGAAAATTACTAATTGTGTGAATGCACAAGTAGCCTGCTTATTTCATCACTCTGTTATTTCTGACATGACAGCTGCTCATTTTGCAGCTCCGTCACTTTAAACTTGATCAGCAGAATTGAGTGAAGGAGACATATAGATAGCTTTAGATTTTGGACAAATAAAAGTGAAATAAATTCTACTAATTGAATATTGGGCTTATCTGTGATACATATCATCAGACTCATCTATCAGCTGCAGTATATCAGCAGTGTAGCTAGCAGCAAATCAGAACCAAATAATAAACATAATCCACAGTAGTAGTCTTAGTTTTGAATCTATATGGCTCATATACTGACACAGATTATAGAGCGATGCTCCTCAAAGAAGCTGTGAAAGGATCTCTTTATCTGATATCAAGCTGAAACGCAGAACAAGTCTGGCGCATAATTTGCCATGGCGATCTAGTCAGGTTAAAAGAGAGCCACCTTTGTAGGCTGGGAAACCCTGGCTTTAGATTCAACATACCTCAACATCTCGCTTTGTGTGTGTGCGTGCGTGTGTGTGTGTGTGGGAGAGAGAGAGAGAGAGAGAGGGGGACTCTGAACATGCGGAAGCGGCCCTTCTCAGGAGGTGGATGGATGATAATAAATTGGACAAGAGGCGGTGTGGATGTTGAGGATTTAGTTAAGTAATAAGTGAAAAGCGTTCACTGCTGAATAATTGATTATCCCCCTGCCCCCCATCCTCCCTGCACTCACTCCCTCATTTGCACTCACGCTCATACATGCTGATTAAGTGATATATCTATGCTGAACAGTGGAGGGAAGCCCCCCAACCACCCCCCTCCACACACACACACGCACACACACACACACACACACACACACACACACACACACACACACAAGACAAAAATGAAAGATGAATTAACGCACACAAGCAGTACCAGCACAAGGGTTAAATAGGTCAAACAGAAAATGACAAATATTAAAGTGATCAAAGCCACAACAGCAGGACAGACGAGTACCTGTTTCTAGACAGAGATGAAAACTTGCTCTGTATTCCTCCTCCTCCAATCCTTTTTCTTCTCTATAAATCTTAATAAGCTTCATTGGGCCCTATCATCAGGATGCACAGTATGTGTTTGTGTGTGTGTGTGTGTGTGTGTGTGTGTGTGTGTGTGTGTGTGTGTGTGTGCGTGTGTGTGTGTGGAGGGGGGTGGTTGGGGGGCTTCCCTCCACTGTTCAGCATAGATATATCACTTAATCAGCATGTATGAGCGTGAGTGCAAATGAGGGAGTGAGTGCAGGGAGGATGGGGGGCAGGGGGATAATCAATTATTCAGCAGTGAACGCTTTTCACTTATTACTTAACTAAATCCTCAACATCCACACCGCCTCTTGTCCAATTTATTATCATCCATCCACCTCCTGAGAAGGGCCGCTTCCGCATGTTCAGAGTCCCCCTCTCTCTCTCTCTCTCTCTCCCACACACACACACACGCACGCACACACACAAAGCGAGATGTTGAGGTATGTTGAATCTAAAGCCAGGGTTTCCCAGCCTACAAAGGTGGCTCTCTTTTAACCTGACTAGATCGCCATGGCAAATTATGCGCCAGACTTGTTCTGCGTTTCAGCTTGATATCAGATAAAGAGATCCTTTCACAGCTTCTTTGAGGAGCATCGCTCTATAATCTGTGTCAGTATATGAGCCATATAGATTCAAAACTAAGACTACTACTGTGGATTATGTTTATTATTTGGTTCTGATTTGCTGCTAGCTACACTGCTGATATACTGCAGCTGATAGATGAGTCTGATGATATGTATCACAGATAAGCCCAATATTCAATTAGTAGAATTTATTTCACTTTTATTTGTCCAAAATCTAAAGCTATCTATATGTCTCCTTCACTCAATTCTGCTGATCAAGTTTAAAGTGACGGAGCTGCAAAATGAGCAGCTGTCATGTCAGAAATAACAGAGTGATGAAATAAGCAGGCTACTTGTGCATTCACACAATTAGTAATTTTCTGCCGGTGCCACTTGCCTTAATTTAAGCAACAGTTTAGCTTTTCACAATAACACTTTTAAATATTCTTTAAAGGCAGAGGTAGGTGTCAAATGACATGCTGAACATGTCATTTGACTAATTTCCTTTGTTTAAATAATTTTCATTTACTTTTCATTTAATTTTCAAATTAAAGGTCTAGTGTGTATGATTTATATATTATATATTGACAGCAAGGGTATATAATATTAATACCTGTGTTTCCTTTAGTATATCATAACCTCAAAATAGGAACTGTTGTGTTTTCATTCACTTAGAATGAGCTGTTTATACCTCCTTAGGAGCAGGTCCTCAGCTGAGGAGTTTGCCATGTTGGGCGGCTGTGGCTCAGAGGTAGAGCGGGTTGTCCTCTAATCGAAAGCTCAGCGGTTCAATCTCCAGCTCCTCCAGGCAACATGTTGAAGTATCCTTGGGCAAGATACTGAACCCCAAATTGCTCCCGATGCTGCATCATCGTAGTGTGAGTGTGTGTGAATGATTACTGAGTAGCAGGTGGCACCTTGTACCGTAGCCTTGGCCACCAGTGTGTGAATGTGTATGTGAATGGGTGAATGTGACATGTAGTGTGAAAGCGCTTTGAGTGGTGAATAGTCCATTTACCATTTACCATTTCTACAGTAGCCCAGTACCATTTCTACAGTAGCCCATTATGGACAAAACATACAATGGCTCTAGACAGGATGAAAAACTTTTATGTGTTGGCCACCATAGTTCTCCGACACACTTGGCACACTGGAGAAGTTTTAATTGGTTGCGAACAATAACCTAGATGCCACTAAATCCTACACACTAAACAACATCTTAAACAACATGTTGAATGTTGAACAATAAATGAATGTTGTCACCTAAAGCATTTTTTGGAGACAAAAACAAAAACTAAAAACATTTCCATTCAGTTGCCAGTAGTGAGATTTCAGACTAACTTTTGCACTCGTTCCTACAAATAGCTTTTGAACAGAAAGACTGCTTTTTAAAATAATGGTGAATTTAAACCCACACTCTGTTGCACTCTTGATGATGGTTTGTTCACAATAGCTTTCCTCTCTAAAAAAGTCCAGCATGTTCCCATCCCAACTCATCATGTGTTGCCACTTTGCAGTCGACTTCCACGTCTGCATATCATGTTTTATCAGTCTGCATCTGCAGTTTATGATCTGGGATGCTGATGTGAACAAATGCACTTGGTGGGATGATGCTGCACATGGCTATGTTTAGTTAACAACAGGGCATGGCAACCAATGCTGGAACGTCAACAAAGGGCAGGTGGGATGAGTGCCCAATGGGTCCAACAAATCCCGGACTTACAAGTGGGAGTCCAGTGTTCGTTTTCCCATCTGAACATTGCCCATGTACCTCCTTCCCCTAATCCTATCCATCCATGCATGTGCATTCGTTGACGTTCTTGCGTTTGTTGCCATGTGCTCCTTTTTTCTAAACATAATGATGTGTAGCGTCATCCTATGTGCATTTGTTGACATCATGATAGCACCATCGCAGAATGTAAAGAGCAGATGCAGAGGGATACCTAAAATGTCATATTTAGATGCAGAAGTCCACTGCAAGCAGCAACATGTGACGACTTGGGATGGGAACATGTTTCAGAATCTAACACAAAAATCGCAGCTGTCTAAAGTCTGTCTCTCAAACACACAAATGGACATACCTGTCAACCTTTCAAAGCCCACTGACAGTGCCACTCTATTGATAAAAAATGGCTGAAAGAAAAAGAAACTGCAAATCTACAGAGATCTATCTTTAACTATGATAACAAATGTTCTCTCTCTCTCTCTCTCTCTCTCTCT
>NW_024652367.1:0-209 GCF_008729295.1 Plectropomus leopardus
GACCAATTATTTAATTTTAGGATACAAATGGCTAATCTGAAGAGCAAAAGCACTACACTGAGCACACAAATTAAGAAAATTACTTGTGGTTTGAGGTCATCTTGCAGAATCAGCATCCAATTCATGGTTCAATCACCCAACATTCCTGATGTCTTTAACTTGAACAAATTGGCTCGATTTCTTTCAACAAAACAAGGAAAGAACAAGAA
>NW_024652368.1:0-324 GCF_008729295.1 Plectropomus leopardus
ATTATGGTGTAATCATTTTGTAAGTATGATTTTTATACTGTGTAAAGCCTTGCTTTACTAACTGTTGAACTGTCATTTTAAGGTAAAAGTAATGATGCTAAGATAATAGATTTACATTTTTTTACAAAAGAAAAAAAGATACAATATTCACTCTTTAATGTCATATAATTAATATTACTCCATTATATTTGATGAGAGAAATTATATCCATTTGATTTTTTCTTTTACTGTTTCTGAGGTGTTTACAAAGTCGTGTAATGGTAAATATTTAGAATACATATGTGAAAATTATAATTGTACTGGTATACTAACTTATAACAAGCA
>NW_024652369.1:0-606 GCF_008729295.1 Plectropomus leopardus
TTTGAAAGTTACCGTGAGATAGTTTGTTGTAGACACATTAAATTTTCTACCAATTATTGGAAGCAGTATGCAAATGATGCTCCATACATATTACCCCAATTGGACAGATAGGGGTGCTGTAATCAAAGCCCAAATATATCTAACATAAATACCCCACTGAGGGGTGGGTTGTTAAACTATTTTTCTTGTGGGTTCTTGTGAAAAAACATTAAAAACCAAAGGCTTTAATGTTTATGTATGTCTTTGAGTGCTGTTCCTCCTCCAGTCAAAGCTTTTTAGACACAGCCATACAACCAAGTTTACACATTTTTCTTACATTAGCATGTAGCTATATTTAACAGTGTGCTGGTAGCTGTGGAGTGATAGCACCATTTCCTCCCATGAAAAATCAACAAATAAAGCTTATAGACACAATTGAACATGTACCAGCAGGAATATGGTCCAGAATTGGTGAGCAATTAACATAATTGGCAACAACGATTACATGTTTCCCTGATGCTAGCATGCCAGTATGCTGATGATGCAATTGGCTGTGAGGAGATCATGTGAGAAGTGATGCGTAAACACAGATGTAGGAGTCAGGAGTTTAGTTAAAATGAGATGTCT
>NW_024652370.1:0-206 GCF_008729295.1 Plectropomus leopardus
CAAAGTATTGAGAAAGATCTAAAACTGAGCCATGTTGAAAGGTGCTTGATTGTTTAGTCTCAGGTTGTCAAATAGTGTCAATATTGCAACTAGGGTTGCAGCAGTATACCAGTGGTTCCCCTACCAGTATACTGTTTATTATATATTGTTTTAGGTTGGTTTTTTTTGGAAAGGATGTAACAAAACACCAAACAAAATAATAAATG
>NW_024652371.1:0-226 GCF_008729295.1 Plectropomus leopardus
TTTTTTATTATTGCTTTTATTATTTTTCTATATAGAAAAAAATCATCCGACAACCACCATCCAACTGTTCATTCACCATGTCCAACAGCTCCCTGGATCCTTTGTTTAAATGTGCACCACACTGGCTGATTCGTAAAGCAACAAACTAGTTTTGTTTCCATTACCACCATTTGAATTCATTTTTTAAGTGATTTACTAATAAGAACAGAACTGCAATCATTTTTGG
>NW_024652372.1:0-224 GCF_008729295.1 Plectropomus leopardus
AAAGGGTTAAACTGCCTGCGAACAAAAGAAGAACTCCGTCCTGAGGTACCAGTCACATACTGTATGTGAGCTCAAAATGCAGATTAACTGTCTTTTTAGTAAACCTCTAACAGCTGATTGGATGTGAAGAATGGCTCACCAACATTTGAGTTGAAATATCACAAAATTATCTAAACTTGCTTAAATTCAGTCAACCTAAAATTTAAAGGCAGCTCGGACACTAA
>NW_024652373.1:0-370 GCF_008729295.1 Plectropomus leopardus
AAAAGAACTTAAAAATGTAAACTGCAATGATTTTGATTCTTTTTTTATCAGTTACTTCACATTCATGATGTTGAACGGTCAGTAAGCTAACTCACTAGCTTCTGCGGCTGGTTTGACCCTTAAAGGTCAGCTAGCACATGTAAGCTACACAAATATTGACATGTATGACAATTAAGCTCTCGTCTTCACAGTTACTAAATAAACCCAACAAAACACCCATGAGAGACTCTTGAGCACTGTCCCCAACCTTATCTATACACCAAATTAAAAAAAAAAAAAATCTTTCTTGAACATGATGTGTGCTGCTTACGATCTGGCACCTGGTCACTACCTATTATCAGGGAACGACCGTTTTATCAGTTCAGCCGAT
>NW_024652374.1:0-261 GCF_008729295.1 Plectropomus leopardus
AACACACAAAAACCTTAAAGCTATTAGAAAAAATTAAAACAATACCCCACATCTCAAAATTATGAAAAAAAGAACCGCAAAAACTAACAAAAAAAGTTTTAAAACATTCTTTAATCAACTACTTATTCCAGCTGTGCTTGTATAAACTGTTTGATTATGTAATATGTCAGCAAATATATTTTATAGACTCTTGTTAGATTTTTATGCAAAAATTTTAATTTGTCAAGTAACTAATGCTTTCAGATTATAAATGTAGCAAAG
>NW_024652375.1:0-398 GCF_008729295.1 Plectropomus leopardus
TTTCTGCATTGTGAGGACATTTTAGCATTTTGAGGACATTTTGACACTGAGTACATTTTAGCATTATAAGTACATTGTAGCATTGTGAAGACATTTTAGCATAGTCAGAAAATATCAGGATTGTGAGGACATTTTGGCATTACAGGTACAGTGTAGCATTATGAGAACAATTTGGCAGAGTGGGGACATTTCGGCATTTTGTGGAAATGTTGGCATTGCGAGGACATTTTGGCATTGTGAGTACATTTTAGCATTATGAGCACATTCTAGCATTTTATAGATATTTCGGGATTACAAGGACATGTTGGCCTTGCAAGAACATTTTGGCAATGTAAGGTTATCAGTGTTATCAGTGTGAGGACATTGTAAGGTTTTTTGGCATTGTGAAGACACTCTGG
>NW_024652376.1:0-355 GCF_008729295.1 Plectropomus leopardus
GTAGGGTAAGGTCTTTTTAAAATATGGGATCAAAAAGAGAATTAGTTAGAGAATTTTCACATTTTACCCTTTGAAAACTGAGCAAACTGGCTTGATTTTTTTTTTAACAAGAAACTAATAAAAAGATGCAAGAAAATATCCTGAAAATTGGAATTATAACAACCAAAAAACAAAAAAAAAAACAAGGAAATTACCTGAGAAAAGTGCAGTGCAAAAAAAAAGAAAAAACGGTCATTGTAAATATATAATTCTAAGTTAAAATTAAAAATTATCTGGATCTGTTCCCATTTGAAAAAAAAAATAAAAATTTCTAATACATTTTTCTGTCCTCGAAAAAATGAAACAACAAAATCAG
>NW_024652377.1:0-1873 GCF_008729295.1 Plectropomus leopardus
CAATGATTTATCCATCATTTTCTTTTATTTTTTCTAGTTATTTTTGGTAATATTTAAGGAAAACATTTTGGAGATTTTATTTTTTTCATTTAACATAAATAAATAAATAAATAAAAATCCGCGCTGGGGTTGGTACTCGGGCTCTCATAATCATTCCTTCAGTTTTAATATGGCTGCTCGGCGCTAATCATTTTAGCAATTTCAAGACGGCCTTTGCTTCGCCGGCCGAAAAAAAACAACCTTCTGCATAAAGCCCGTACCGTGAGGATGTGCTTTTGTCGTCCATCATCTGAACACTGTAGTTTGATCAAAGCAGACCCTCATCAATAACTCCAGCCGTCGCATCACCACAGAGCCCAGGAGACGTGGAGTCGTCTTTTCCTTCATCCTGATGACGTCTTCCTCACATCTTTCCTCGACCTCGTGAAGTTTTCTGTGGAGAAGAAGGAAAAGTGGAAATGAAATGAACACTCTCTACCACTCTAAATAGAGAGCGTTTATGGTCCCTACTGTGCAATCAAGTCAATTTTATTTTTAAATTAAGACAAAACATGGTTTGCCTCAGAGGGCTTTACAGCAGGCACCATCCCTCTGCCCTCAGACCCTCACATCACCTGAGGAAAAACTCCCGAAAAAGAAACCCTGTAACGTGAAAAAAGGAAGAAACCTCAGGAAGAGCGGTAGAGGAAGATGAGGGATCTCTCTTCAGGACGGACAGACGAGCGATAGATGTCGTAAATATCCCGGAGGAGGTACTCTCATCACGGTCTTATCAGATCCAGATCAAATCAAACAAAAGCTAGTAACTAAACTAGAACGACGGTCTCAACAGTCTAACCATTGTTTACCATTTACTGCCTTTTATTTGAGGCCGGATCACGGGGACAACAGGAGGAGCAGAGCCCTCCAAACGTCCTTCTCCCCAGCAACACTTTCCTCCTTCACGGCCTCCCGAACACCCGGGTTTTTGCTTTGGCGACTGCCTCGGCTGCAGACTTTCAGGCCAACCGGTGCAGTCCAGGAAAACACCTCTCTGTTGGGTTTCCACCAGCAGGTGTGTAAGTTGCTGTCTGACGCCCGACAGCTTCCCACACCCCACTGGTGTCTACCCGCAGTACCTAAAACAAAGTATTTGTTTTGGTATGCGAGGCTGCTTGCAAAGACAGGCACCGGCGACCTTCGGACCACAGCTTTTAGCAGCCACTTCCACAACGGAGGTACTGGACATGGACCACTCGGATTCCCGGTCCACATCCTCCCCCGGGATGCACGGGATATAGCCCCTCAGGAGGAGTCGATGATGCCGGGGGTCAGCACGCCCAGGTCGCCCTCCCCTCCATGCTGCCCGGCTGCACAGCCCTGATTCTGACCCGGCGGGCCGTGGACCCACTGGGTGGTGACAGCATGTAACTTAAGGCCCTCTGGCCCTTCAGCTAATCCCTAAAGATACTGCGGAAGTAGAGAAGCGTCTTTCCACCTACCGCTGAAGCTGACGCTGCGGATGTAACTGAGCAGTTTCCTCCCTCCTGCCGGGTCCATCTGGGGGCAGATGCTGGAGTTTTTGGACACAGGTCCCTCTGCATGTTGTGGAGAGTGTGGGCCATGGTGCACGCCACGTCAGTCACAAACTGGACCTTCCCCTCCTGCTCGTACTGCGAGTCGATGCCTGAGAGACACACACACAGAGGACAGACAGAGGTATAAAATTCAGGGAAAATTCTCTTTTCCTCATTACTATGGAGCTCCCCCAACCCCTCAGCCAAAATGGTATAAACAAATAAAGAATAGTGATGTGAAGACTGTCACTGACTTCAGGAAAACCTCCTGCTCAGCCTCCCCGGCTCGGAGGGCTCGTTGTTGAGGCGGTAAGGAG
>NW_024652378.1:0-318 GCF_008729295.1 Plectropomus leopardus
CTAAAAAGTCGAAACACATCACATTAGCACACACTAAAGTTACAAATGATAAATTATTAGTTCATCTTCTGAACTATTTTATAGACTAGAATTATATAGAATTTAATCAATTTGCACAACTGAATTAACCTTCTTATGGGTCAAAAATGACCTGCTAATATGTTCAACAGCATAGAAAATTTGATGAGAAAAAGTGAAACACTGCCTTTGCTCAGACTTCCATGAAAGGTGTATACCAAGAGGGTAAAAATCATGTCTTATGGGTCATCTTTGATCCAGCAGTTATAAAATCATTTTCATACCACAAAACACACACAC
>NW_024652379.1:0-357 GCF_008729295.1 Plectropomus leopardus
AGTGCACACTAAAAGCAAAGTGAGACAACAAAAGGCTGTCCATATCCGAGGGGACCCAACGCAGACCGGCCCCCCCTCTACCATCCCCACCCCACACTGCCCCCATCCTCATCCTCCTCCTCCTCCTCCTCCTCCTCCACGCCCATCCCTACTTTGCCCATTACATGCAAACCTCGGCAAAGCCCAGCCAGCACTCTTTGCAAAATGCTTGTTTATCAACTTTCACTCCGCCCTCAGGAAAAAAGTGATTACAACAGCAATACTGTTCGTCTGCATCTCTATCTCCGTCTCTCTGTCTCAGCTCTCTCTGTCTCCGCACGCACAAAAACTCCTCTTTTTTCCCCCTATCTTTTTAAA
>NW_024652380.1:0-381 GCF_008729295.1 Plectropomus leopardus
TCATATTCTGTTCTTCACTGTACATTTTCTTGGAAGTATTTCCACACGGTTGGTGGTAAACATCATGTTGTGTTGCCTAATTTAGATGACAGAACCTACAGTAGATGAATCCAGTGGGTTAACAGGAAGTCGGCGCTGTGCTCAGTCATCTTTGCCAAAAGGCAAATCCAGTTGAAGCAGCAGCTGCACACAAGTTGTATGCAAGGGGGTTTAAGCACTTTTTTTTGTTCTTTTAATAAGGGAGCTCTGTTTTTAATGGGGGTTTATGCACTCTGGTACTTTATTTAAGTTGAGAGTACAAAATAAATTGCCAGAATTAATCAATTTATTGTCATTGTACCACCTGACACCCCTTTGAGGGCCAGATTTGGCCCACAGGAT
>NW_024652381.1:0-360 GCF_008729295.1 Plectropomus leopardus
AACGAGATGCACATTCTTGTTGCTCCTCAAAAATATATGAAAAAAAACAAAACAAAAAAAACAAAAAAAAGAAGGATATCCCAAAACTCAAAGTTATTTTTAAAAAAAGAAAGAGAGAAAAACTCTCAAAAAAATCTCAAAATTATAAACATAAAAAACAATTTAAAAAAAATAAAAACAAGCTCAAAAAAAGAAAAAAAACAACCACACACACAAAACTAAAAAAAATCAATGATAAAAAATAGAAAACAAGCTCAAAATTATTTTACAAAATGAAAAAAACACACACAAAATTAAAAATAAGATATAAAAAAGGAAAAACACCCCAAAAACTAAAAATCATAAGAAATAAAAAAAACA
>NW_024652382.1:0-235 GCF_008729295.1 Plectropomus leopardus
GCTTCTATACTCTTTTTGTCCATGGTTATGGCAAGCATATAAAAATTAGGTACAATCTCTAGTTTGAGCAGCAGCCTTAGAGCCAGCAAGAATCCACCAGATGTTTCGCGTCATCCAGTGGAGTAAACGACAAAATGTATAAGAGCGTGACAGTTAATTTACAAATACAGCCCACACTGTTATGAGGTAAAGCTGGTTTTCATTGCAAAATGTGATATTTACATAAATTCTCAAT
>NW_024652383.1:0-341 GCF_008729295.1 Plectropomus leopardus
TCCAAAGCAACATGAGTATAAGGAACTGTTTATTATTTATTTGGATGGCTGGATATTACCTTTCTTTAATAATTCAATTTTTTATTTATTTTGAATGGTTTGGTACATGGCAGGTTAACATATCTGCAGAGACCCCCCCCCCCCAAAAAAGGACAAGACAAATAAAATGAATATAAAATCTAAAAGAATAGGCAGAGGAATACAACAATAGTCATATTTCAGGGTATTCAGACAGTGTAATATAATTCCAAAATCCTCCCAGATTGGTCCCTTGGCATGATTTCCATCAGTCATCCTGGCCAGCATGGATTTATACGAGGTTTTTTTTTTCATATAATTTT
>NW_024652384.1:0-208 GCF_008729295.1 Plectropomus leopardus
AACAGACGTAAACATAATAATAGTAATATCTATATTGATAGAATTAAGTATGATCAAGACAGAATAAAATTAATTAAAAGGTAAATTAAAAGACAAATTAAAATAAATGGGTTAAAATAACGAAATTACATTGCTTTAAATGAATAATATTTTTTTCAATCAATTTTCCGAACAAGTGGGGCATGTACCACAACTGTCAAAGTGGACA
>NW_024652385.1:0-232 GCF_008729295.1 Plectropomus leopardus
ACTGAGAAAGAAAGAGAGCACACATCACGCCTGTTTTAAAAACTTTAATTTTCGCATTGATTTAAAAATTCTGCTATCAGTTTATAAGGCGCTGCATGCCATTGCACCAGACTACATCTCAGAGATGTTTTCAGTTTATGAACCACAAACACCCCTCTGATCCTCTCTGACTCTTTTTTTTTTTAGCTCCACAGAGTTAAACTAAAACATCTGGTGATTCTGCTTTTAACCA
>NW_024652386.1:0-301 GCF_008729295.1 Plectropomus leopardus
ATTTGGTTTCCCATTTACAAACAATCATATATAAACACAAGGAGAAAGGGCCATAAAAGCCTACTATCACAATGTGATGATAGCTTAATAAGTATTCAGTATTTAGTGAATATCCGACTTGCTGGAAATTATTCAATTACTGTTTAAAGGTCATTTGTAGGCAGCGCTTGTCCTTGCATTTGATGAGAAATGTATCTAAGTTGACGCAGCTATGATGCGTGGAATTGGGTCCATAATTCCATTAGTCTAGCAATTTTTGTAATAGCATGCTATTACAAAATTAAGGACAGCACGACAGCAT
>NW_024652387.1:0-243 GCF_008729295.1 Plectropomus leopardus
CATGCTGTTGGTCGTGTGTTTGCTTTATTGATTAAAGACAATTGGCTTAATTCACCGTTATGCATGATTGAAACTAAAAAGGTTATTATTTTGTAAACTCATAAGATAATAGCAATTAGTGGTAAACCCGAGTCATTCCTTCACATTTTAAAATCATCTTCATGATTCTCATGCTTCTCACTTCAGAAATAAAACAAAACACTTTTTCTCTTTTCATTGGAAATCTGTCTGCTACGGCATTAA
>NW_024652388.1:0-2929 GCF_008729295.1 Plectropomus leopardus
TTGCAAGTGACCCGAGTCCAAGTCATGTGAATCGAGTCCATGTCTCCGCTTTCAAATGTATAAAAAAAATGGAAAACTTATTGTAATTATGTGTTATGTAGGCAGTATCGGTGTAAAGTGTTTGTCTGTCATTAAAAAAATAATCAAAGTATGTCGTGACAATAAGTCATAAGAAGTCACAGTGTGTGCACTTTTCGTGTGCGGCCCTCTGGCTCCCTAAAATGGTGCTCAGTAATCAAACCTTGTGAACCCAATTTTTTTTTAGAAAATGCTCGAAGAAGGGTTGTTCAGTAATTTTCCCAAAGACCCCACAGGATGCAGGATATATAATATGACTGAAAATGGTCCTCTTCAATGTTAAATGGGTGATTAGTGCCCTGAAATATTTCAACACTTTTGAATTTGTTTAAAAATGACTCTTTAGTTGAATTGCTCACAACTCACATCATGTCAAGTCATATTAAACACTTCTCTTCCATGTTTGTTTTAATTTGATTGTACTATATTCCAGTTTCTTGCAAATTTTCAGGTCATTTAAGTTGCTCACTGCCTTCTGCCCAGGTTTTTGAAAGAAATCAACCCCATTTGCTCAGGTTACAAAGTGTTAAATTCAGATTGCCTCTATAAAAAAGTACTCCAAGTTTATAAGGAAGTCTGGCTAAGCCCTGTCGAGATCGATCTTGCCACTCTGTGGGAGCAGCAGCGCCTGTAATGTGGCTGATATTGTCTGTTCTCTCTGTGCACTGAGAGAAACGACTACATTAGGTGCTGGTTCATCTGTTCCTGTGTGTGTGGAACAATGGAAAACTTTGGAGGATTGGTGAGGTGGGGCAGGGCAAAATGCAGAAAGACACCACTTAGATAAGTTGCAGAGAATCAGTTGTTACATATTATATGAATGTTTTCATGAAAATTGTAGCTTTTAGAATATTTTTTAGGGACTTAAGTTGTTTCCATTCCTGAAGTACTGCCACTTCACCTTTACCTACACAGGAGAGCATGTTGTATTCACATTCAGACAGAAAATGACTTACCTATCTTACACAAAATTACATTTTATAATGTCGGCACAACATTTGTTATGATGGCACATTATGACTGGGGTATTTGGCCCATGAGTAGTGACCTGTGTGTTGCTGCTTTTGCTCAGGTTGACCATCTGTTAATATGTTGCCATTGGTATGGCAATGTTTGAATGTTGTGTTTTTTGTGTTTTATGTGACAAGTTGAGAGTTAAACTGAATTTCCCTTTTGAGATAAATGAAGTTGTCTGAATCTGAATCTGCATACAAAAATACATCAATTTTTAATCCTTAAAGCTCAGACTGGTTTGACTAGTTTCCATGAGCACGACCAAATATGCGGTAACCTTGCACCTGTAAGGCAACAAACATGAGTAGTAATTATAGGCTCAGATTTTACACCTGGCTGTTTCCCCTTTGGCCTGTAATATATATATTTTACAAAACACTAATGATAGATATTCAACCCCAAACTGTGGTGGAAAAGCCACTGTCAGAAAATGAGTTTAAAAAAAAGCTTAACAGGAGTCAGATAGTCTCACTTTGAGGTTGAAATCAGCTTTTTTAAAATAACAATTTGACATTTCAAAACAACAACATACAGAGTAACAAAAACAGCAATAATGTCAATATGCAATGATTTAGATCAGAGAATCGCTTATAGACATGACAAAAAAAGAAGTGCACGCATACTGATAGAAAACTCCTGTCATGACAAATTTTTTAAAAAAAGAATACAGATCATACATACATTTCTATTTCTACACACAGATTTCATGATCAAAAGAGTAACTGGCAGAAATATCAAACCCACCTGTTTGACTATGTTGGGAGAGAAACTGCATGCTGGACTTCGTCCTCTTTGACAACTTTTCGAGTAAAGTTCCTCTTAGTTTGCTGCACAACTAATGCCCATGTCACAGGCCTGACCCCCAAAGGGACAAAGCGTCTGTCCATACAGACATGCCAGGAGGAGGAGCTCCAAGTCCCCTCCAATCTATAGCTCCCATTCAGCCTGCAGTGCAAAAAAAAGTGAAAATGCAGCTGTACCTTTAAACCTCATTGGCTCATAGAAGTGTTAAGTCTAATTCATGCTTTGTTTTGACTACAACAGATGGAGTAGTTGTGGGACACAAAGTTTGGCTTTTTAAGTTCAAAGAAATGTTTTGCATTTAAATACAGCGTATAATTTAGATAAACAGGTCCCAGAGAAGAACATGTTGAAAGTAAATGAACTTGCCAAACAATGTGCTGATATAAATATGATATTAATTTAAGCATCCAAGCCAATTAGGAGATTTACCTCTCATTTGCTGAGAAGCAGAAAAAAGGTTGGGATTGTACAGCATTGTACATATCTACTTTTTATTTTGCACATATTTGTGAATGTTGGGTGATGGGAGGGGGGCAAACTGGTTTTAGGATGTAAGAATGACTATGCCCTGATAATTTTATAGCTGCAGTTTTTCACAATTTTTTTTGTGACTAGGTGGGGTGGGGTATGGGGATAACAAAGTTTAAAAAAATTGTATCAAACTGATGTTTTGTGCTGTATTTAATCAAATTCTGTCATTAATATATTGGTTCCTCCTCCCTGCCTAGGGACTATGGGCGGAAAATAGCAGCTTTGCTAAAACCTACTACAATGCATCTGTCCCTGTCTGACTAAAATTACATTATATTATTTTACAATTAATATAGATATTACAGTATATTTTTAAATTAACAAGGAAGCTGTTAATCAAAATCCCAATGATATATGGAAAAGGGTGGGATTAAATAAGTGTTTTCTTCCTTTTCTTACTCCTTTTTTGAATGTGTGAACCAAGTCATCATGTGTTTTAGCATTTCTTTTGCTTAATGTTTTTCATTGTCTGTAAATAATACCCTTTTTGTCTGTCTGCTCG
>NW_024652389.1:0-201 GCF_008729295.1 Plectropomus leopardus
TGGGCCCTGCAAACCTACAACACAACAGAAATGCATGAAAAAAAATACTGATTAGTATGTACTGTCCTCCACAGTTTGCGTGGTAGCTGTTTTATTTCCTTTATTTCCAAAGAGTAATTGCTTTGATATTACAAAACTAAAACTATCTGTCACATATTTAATAATGGCACATGTATAAAATTATTTTGGTTGGATATGGAA
>NW_024652390.1:0-215 GCF_008729295.1 Plectropomus leopardus
CTACATCATATTTTAGATATGCAGATAAAATTTTCTTTGTTTTATCTACATATTATCTACAAATTCTTTGTTCCTTTTACTCTTTTCAGAGGATTTGATGACAGTAGAAACAAATATTGATTTACATAATAAAAACATAGAGTAAATAAATCAGAAGGACATCAAAGGCATTGTCCACCCACAGTAAACAGAAAGCACAACTAATGTTGTCAAAA
>NW_024652391.1:0-369 GCF_008729295.1 Plectropomus leopardus
AGTTAATGTCTTAACACTGTCCACAGATTAGAGGTCCAGAAAACCTCATCACAACATTTGTAATATTAACAAAAGTAAAACAAATAACTGAAAAAGCTTTCAATCATCAAATGATGTCCATCTAATAAGATTCATGAATATGGTCTCAAACACAGAAGGCCTCAAAAAATGTCAATGATTTCAAATACTTTGTTTAAATGTGCACAAAAGTTGGGGAAAATGTAATGATGGTTCTTCATCAAATGTTCCTTTTGCTTCATTATCATCATGAAGAATTTTCATAGTGACACTTTGCATGATCAGCTGATCCTCCAGTGAACTAAGAAGGTTTATAGTCCTGTGAGTTCAACACTGCAGGACTCAGATCTG
>NW_024652392.1:0-611 GCF_008729295.1 Plectropomus leopardus
ATATATTATACATCTTGTAATTTTCTCGCAGTTTGTTAAACATTTCTTCCTAAGTTTTTGTGAAAGATGTGAAAGATGTCTGAAGTAAAGCGACATTCATCCAGTTTTCGAAGTAAAAGCGAAAATATTCTTTAAATGCATACGATCCATACTGTGAGTGACATTTTGCGCAGGAAGTCAGTTTGGTGTTATGGACGTAAGAAGGACAGTGGAGAAGCAGAGACGGTGGCGCCTTCGGTCTTCGGTCACCTTTGTTCGATGATTTCGAAGTGTCCTCCGGGGTGTGAGCTCACTGCTGCGTGTGGAGTTACAGGTGAACACACCTTTGACTGCACGTTAGATTAATGCTTTTCATCGCTGCAGAAAACTTCATTTAAACTTTGAAGCGAAGAGGAGAGAACATACGTTTACATGCACGCTAATATTCCGCTAGTTTTGGCGCTCCGCAGTTGGCCCTGATATTCCAGCGTTGACGGTCCCGCTAGAATTTAGCCGTAACTGTTAGAGCCGAGTCGCAGGTGTCCATAAATGTCCCTCCACTTTTAGAAAACAGTGTGTCCATCCATCTGGTGCTGCCCTCAGGACAACCTTTACATTTTTAGTGTTTAGTT
>NW_024652393.1:0-305 GCF_008729295.1 Plectropomus leopardus
GAAAAGTTGGCTTCCAGTTTTCCCGTCCATGGGACACCTGCCATTCCATACCATGCCATCCCTGACATGTGTAGTTTGGCTTTGTTGCTGCCAGGATGCAGGGGCAGTCTTGTCTTTGTGCGTCTGCTCTTTGTTTTCCCTGAGGGCTGAGAGAGAGGGGGACTTCTCTATGAGTTGAACAAATAAACAGCAGAGAGCACGAGAGACAAAGCCAGGGACGGAGCACCTGCCGAGGGCTTTGTGTCTCTTAATAAGGCACACTACTGTCTGTGAGCGCACAACACCCCCACCCACCCCAAAAAAGC
>NW_024652394.1:0-242 GCF_008729295.1 Plectropomus leopardus
TCACAAAACTAAAGAAACAAAACCATAAAGAGAAAAAATGACCACAGTGACAAAAAGGATCTGTAAATACACACAAAGTAAGTACAAAAATGGGAAAAACAACCAGAAAGACAAAATTATTACAAAGCGACACAAAATGTAAAAAAAAAAAAAAAAAAAAAAGACAAAATTAACTCAAAATTAAAAAAAACTAAAGACACCCAAATGACTAAAAAAACAACCACAAACAAAGAGACCACAAA
>NW_024652395.1:0-268 GCF_008729295.1 Plectropomus leopardus
CGGTGTTGTTTTATTACTTTGGGGATCCTACATGAAGTTTTACAGCTAAAAATAAGAGACGGACTGATGAAGAAACTCAGATCATACTTAGCAAACTGTGTCCTCCTGTGAGACCTCTAACAGGGAGGCAGTGTTCTGTTTTTATGTCCGAATGACCGAAACAAAGAGACGCAGCTTCTGTAAATAGTTTTAAGAAGCTGCTCAAGACTCATTTCTGTGCTCTTTGATTAATTCCACCCCCATTTATATTTATTGCATATTATGGTTA
>NW_024652396.1:0-375 GCF_008729295.1 Plectropomus leopardus
ACTAGTTTCTGTCCATTTGTAGAACCGTTATTGCTAAGTTGTTTTCCCATGTTTTCAAATGAAAGCAATCCAATTTGCTCCGGGTTCAAAGTTAAAATACTCATGAAGGGATCTGAACAGTGTCTGTGTCTTCAAAAGTGTCTTCAAAGGATTAATTTTTTTTCTGTTTTTTTCCTAATTTAAATAAATTATTATAAATATGGATTTCTTGATATTTTTCCCTATTTATCTGATACGTTTGTATTGATTCTCTGTCTCTCTCTCTCTTTTATTTTCCAGTTTTTAGACATTTCATGCCCAGTTGCTTATTGCCTTTTTCTAATGTTTTTGAAAGAAATCAAACCAGTTTGCTCACATTTCAAAAGCAGAATTTCC
>NW_024652397.1:0-483 GCF_008729295.1 Plectropomus leopardus
CCAGCAGTCACTCACTCACACAATGTTTCACTTCCCTTTAAGAAGCCTCTCATGCAAACCAGCACAGAGAGAATCATCATACAGAGCCACCCGAAATATATCAAACTACTCTGGAAATATCACAATTGTTAAAAATTTGAAAAGTTTTTTTTTTTATCAAAATCATCCAAAACTTTAACTAAACATCACTTTAAAGTATGAAATAAAAAGCTATGAACTCAAGACAATCAAGTGTTTCTCACATGGATTTCAGTCATTATTTAACAAACTTTTAAAATAATTTAAAAAAAGAATATATGATGCAAAATAAAAAATGAAAAAAATCAAAAATTTTAAAAGCAGATCTTTTTCTTTACTGTGTTCAATTTTACTAGAAGAAGAAACATTTTGATTCATCATAACAACCTTTATCACTGTGGTGAAATATTAAAAACCAACATTAGTATTAATATTTTTTAAGCAGAATTCAAGTCTGAAGTTATT
>NW_024652398.1:0-609 GCF_008729295.1 Plectropomus leopardus
CATAAGCTTTTTGACGAGGGAACCCTGGCAACACAAACTTGCAGGTTGCCCCCCCCCCCAAAAAAAAGTCACCCCATTCCACTTACTTTACATTACCAATGATCCAAAATCCAATGGAATAATGTAACAGGCTTTTCTACAGTGGAGCCGGAGCGATGCTAACGTCTGTTTTTCTAATTGCTACTTGAGGCTGGCTCCAAAAAAAGAGTCATACCCCATTTACCCCCATGTTAAAATGTCCAACTTAACAGCAGAAGTAAACATGTTTAGAGCCTGGTACAAAAAATGGTTTTGGTCCCTATAGCTAATTTTAACATTCATGAAAAACGTATATGGGTGATCTTTGAAAAAACATATATTTAGGGGCTGTCAGCTCCATCCCCTCACCCAAATATCACTTCTATATCACTTCTAGCTCCAAAAAACCCAAATGGCAATGCCCGAAATACTGAACTTGAGGCTTCAAAATGGCAGTCATCAAACCGATAAGTGACATGTCAGTAGTTACGTTCATTATTTAAACAGTCTGTGGTGAAACCTCTTGAACTAACCAGAAAGTAAAAAGCGTGCAGTGGAGAGAATAAGAGGAGTCTTCGAGTCTTCAAGGGT
>NW_024652399.1:0-4144 GCF_008729295.1 Plectropomus leopardus
GAGCGGACGAGAGGTGCGGTGGATGGATCAAACAAACCCCGGACTGTGATGCAGGAGTCTGGTGTTTACTTCTCGTCTGAATGTGATGTTTTTTGGCTACACCCTTACCATGTGTTTTTTTTTTTTTTTTTTGCTTAAACCTAATCATCTGTGGCAACATTGATTGTTGTCCTGCATTTGTTGTTGTCCCAGCATTGGTCGCCAGGTGCTTTTGTTGCCTAAACATAACCACATGCAGTGTAACCCCACCATGTGCTTGTGTTGACATCATAGTAGAAGCATCCCAGAGCGTCAACAGCAGACACAGAGTGATACTTAAAGCGTGACATGTAGACATGAAAATCCACTGCAAAGAGGCAATATGTGACGACTTGGGAAGAGAATGTATTGATTACTCTTATAATGGTCATGGTGACTGTTGGCTGTGGCTATTAACTTGTGTTGGTATTACTGATAGAAATGATGGACAAAACTATCCAAATAAGATAATAAACTGGACTCATCATTTAAAAATAAACAGCAGCCGGTCCACAGTTCTTTCCTTATTTCCCTCAAGCACAGAAACCTCGACAGAAGAACACATCCTTCCTTTTTTATCCTCTGTGACGCGTAAAGAGTGGATCTGTTAGTTTAACGTCTCAGCACTTGTGAGGAGGAGTGAGGTTTACTACTCAGCGCGTGATGTTTTGTGATTATTAAAGTTGTGTGAAAGCAGACGGATCATGGGACCGCAGCAGCTCCCAACCGAGCTAAGAATAATAAATCTGGATTTTAAAAAAGCAGGAGGAACTAAAAAACCCTGCGACCATATTTGGTGTTTAATAACGAGCGGGAGGATTCCCCAATGACGGTGTCAGCATTCACGCTTCCTGCTGACGAAGGCTTTTGCCTGCCGAGAGGATAGCTGTGACGAGCAAGAGAGGATGAAGAGGAGGAAGAAGGGAAGGAATAAATGAAGGGTTAATGAGGGAGTGCTGGTAAGATGGAGGACCTTAGCTGGAAAACAAAAATGGAGAACTCAATTAAGGTTGAGGTGATTAATAGCGTTTGGTTTTCTTATTTTTCCTCCTAAAACATTATTCCCGTCTTCTCTCACGTGTCGTTTCTGCATTTGTTCGTTGTCTTCCAACATTTTCCACCTCGTGTTTTAGCGTCACTGTTTACATCATTTAAGAGAAATTTCAAGACTCCAAGCAATCGCCTCAGCGCAACTGGGCGATTAAAAAGTCAGTGTTCTAAAAAAAAAAAAAAAAAAAAAGACAGTCCTTGAGCACATCATGGATTATTAAACATGTTTCATTTCATGACCAAAACTTTCAGGGTATATTGCTTTTTGCAAATTCCATGACTTTTCCAAGTTTTTCAAAGCATTTAAGGGAAACATAATGTTAAGTAAATTACATTTTCTATTAAAATAATTAGGAAATGTTCCTAATTAAAGTACCTGGTAAGTTTGGGTAAAAAAAGATGTTGATACTGATGATGTATGTCTGTGATTTACATCACAAAACACTGAAACTCCACTACTTTGAAAGGACTAAAAGAAACCAATATCTCTAATCTGAAAACTTCCAAAACTACCACTTTACCAAGTGTGGAGACACTTCTCCTTCAGAGTACTTGTTTGTACTTTGACAGAAGACAACACAGAGGTGTCGACTGTGGAGGCGGTGATTATTCAAACTCACAGCCAAACAAATGGCTCCGTCACAACTTATACAGACGTGTTTAACTAAAGTTACAGCTGAACCCACATTGAAATCTTCAAATTGACTCTGATTCTGATTCATCTGGGGGATACATCAAATATTTGTGTACTGGGAGATTTGAACAGCTTCAGCTTAACAGTTAAACCTTTTTTTTGCAGGGAGTCTTTACTGAAAGCTGTGTTTTGTTTGTCGATCACTTTTGACACTTCGAGGTTGTCCGGTACAAACACAGCCTGATCTGTTGGTCACTGAGAAGCTTTGTGGTTCTTGTTAGATGTTTGTTTTTTTTAATCCCTAGAGATGCTTTACATTGGTCTGACAAGACAGAATTCACAAAGCACTTTTCTGAATTTCAATAATGCAGATAATAACAATATAAACAGGAACAATTTATGTCCTGTAGCCCTTATTGGCTTTTAAAGATGACCTTTTCCAGACACCTGCAGGAGGTCATTGTTTCCTGTACATATATTAACCCAAAAGGAAAACCATAATAACCAAGACCTTATTCAACGTGCCACATCACTGCATGTTCAACATCCTACATCATGTCAAGACTAGAGACAAGTCGCCAACGTAAATAAGACGAAGCAAAGGCTCAGTGACGGGTAAATTTGGGTTTCAGAACAGAAGTGTGGCAGCATTTGAAGTTCCTCAAGTCAGAAAGAAATAAAGACGAGATGACAGAAAAAAACAAAAACAAATATGCAAATATTGCAAGAGAGTGTTCAACAACACAAATAGTACAACTAGGATGATGCAGCATGAGAGCCGGCATCATGGTGAGGAGCTCCACTCAGCCCCGCCTATGACAACTACACGGCCAAACCACACTGACAAGCTGCAACCCTGTTCGCCCAAACAAGTACAAAAGCCAAAGAGAGAGCCCAAAGAGAAAATGAACAACTTAGTTCTTAAAACTCGCCCCATCTGCTTTCCCCTCCAGCAAAAGCACAGCGCAGCCTTCCACAGCAGCCTCCTCTGTCCCAAGTGAAAGGATTTCATTGTGAATGTCCAGAAATACATTCATTGCATAGTTTGTGTTTTGCATTTATTCCCTACCTCAGAAATAAAAAGGTATTCTTTAATTTGATGTAGAAAAGAAGCGAAAAATGCAGTATTTCGTATGATTTTTGTTTGAAATAATTAATAGAATATGTTTTAGTCATAAGTTTTTTGTAATCTCATTTTGTTTTTAAAAAAAATTAAGTTAGTCACATGTGGTGCAAAGACGCATGGTGGCAGCAGAGGAAATAATCATAAATCTGGCTGCATAGATATAAAGCATTTTACTTAATCCAAGATATGACATCACAATAATCAAAAATACCAATGTAGTCACTGGCAGACTTTTGAATTTCAGGGGTTAAAATAGCGAAGGTCGAATGATGATGATGATGATGATGATGATGATGATGAAGCAGCTCTTACCATTGAAGCTGACGGCGCGTATGTGGGCCAGCAGCTCTTTGCCGTCAATGTTGGCCATGCGCGGGCAGAGGCCGGGGTATCCTGCGCAGAGCTCGCGGTGCATGTGGTGCAGAGCGTGGGCCATGGCGTACACGGCGTCCATCACGAACTGAACCTTCCCCTCCTGCTCGTAGGTGGAGTCACGGCCGACTTTCTCCAGCCCTGAAACACAGACAGAGAGGTGATCAGTCAGTGAAATGATCAAACACAGAATCAAACCGCATAAAGAAATAGTCTTTCCTCTCACCTGTAGTGCTATTTATCAACACAGATAGTTTTGGTGAGCTGAAGAGTGTTGGAGATATCAGCTGCAGAGACGTCTGTCTTTATCCAATATAATGAAACTAGATGGCAGTCAGCTTGTGGTGCTCAAAGTGCCAAAAAATGCCAAACAACTGTATTATCGCACAGAGGGAATCGTGCATCTACTCAGGGACAAGAGGCTCATGCTCATGACAGCACCAGATGTTTACAACATGATGCTGATGATGCTGCTCACATCACAGTCTGTGGATTTAGTAACCAGGTCAGGACTTCTGGAAAGACACATTGCTGTTGAGTTTTTCAGATGTTTTATTTCTTTATTTATTTTTTGGTACTTTGAGCTGAGTGCCATGTAGTTCCGTTGTAGTGGAGAGAAGGCAGACATCTCTACTGCTCTGGCACTCTGCAATGATTGTCTTTGATTTTGGGGTGAACTGCCCCTTTAGTGGCCAAAAAAATAAAGCTAGAGCGGTGTTGTGCTTTTTCTCCAGGCATCTGCATGTGACCAGGTATCCTTATTAAGAACATCTAATAAAATAAATTTTTTTAAAAAAAGTTCAATCCTTATAATTCTAAAAGATTTTTGATATTGTAACCCTTTGAAAACTGAGTAAATTGGCTTATTTTAACATGGTGAAAAAGGCAACTAAAAACTTATGAGGAAGTGAGCCTAAAATTTGTAATAAAGAAAATAAATTAAT
>NW_024652400.1:0-289 GCF_008729295.1 Plectropomus leopardus
TTTGTGGACTCGGGTTTTTATTGCCTTCGGCTCCAATCAGCATTGATACAAACACAACATTCTGGTGAACGTGGTAATTTTACTTCCTTAACCTGTGAGATGCAATGACGAACGGTCACTAATTACCATCCATCTCCTCCTAAACAGCGCTTAAATACAGATCCAAATACATTTGCACAGAGTTTGACAGAGAAACTGAATAGGTAAAAGATATATAAAGAGAAGAAACCACTGAAAAGTTTTCAGAGACCTCTGTTGCTGTGTACTGTTTACTTGTTCTCCTGCCTGT
>NW_024652401.1:0-378 GCF_008729295.1 Plectropomus leopardus
GCTGAAGGATATACAAAATGCAGTATGTAACCCTTGGGTGCATGCAAATTTAGAGAGCTCTTGGTGGGGACTTGAGTCATATGACTTGGACATGAGTCAGACTCGAGACCGAAATTAACTCAACTTGACAAAATAAAAAAAAAAAAAAAACACACCAATGATTTAATGAACAACTTGGCCTTGAACCTTTTTGACTGGAAAAAGCCCAAAGATTGAAATGCAAGTAATTGAGAAAGTGTGCAAAAAATCAATTCACTATCCATCATTTACTAAACCAAATAACATTAATGCTATTCATTCCCAGCAAGTCCACATTTAATTGTCCAAATCTACTTTCTTTAAACCAATCAGGCATCATCCAATCACATTGTAGGAGAA
>NW_024652402.1:0-229 GCF_008729295.1 Plectropomus leopardus
CTCCTGTGTGTTCTATATTCTCTCCTGTGTGTTTTGATGTTCTCTCTCCTATGTGTTTTGATGTTCTCTCTCCTGTGTGTTTTGATGTTCTCTCTCCTGTGTGTTTTGATGTTCTCTCTCCTTCCTGTGTGTTTTGATGTTCTCTCTCCTGTGTGTTCTATATTCTCTCCTGTGTGTTTTGGTGTTCTCTCTCCTGTGTGTTCTATATTCTCTCCTGTGTGTTTTGATG
>NW_024652403.1:0-485 GCF_008729295.1 Plectropomus leopardus
GTGAGCTGAGAAGGTTTATAGTCCTGTGAGTTCAACACTGCAGGACTATAAACCTTCTCAGCTCACTGGAGGATCAGCTGATCATGCAAAGCCTCCTCTCTATGGAAATGTTTTCTCTGCTCACAACACACTGAAGGCAACGTGGGACACTAAATCAGGAGGAATTCTGCTTGGATTTACAACATCTATGATATTAATGGAAGAGAAGAAAATATTTGTGTTAGAAGTGCAGTTGAGGATTTAATGATCAGTTTGTGTCTGCTGTGGTTGGTATGATATGTCTGTTTGTCTGCCTTTAATTCACTCATAGGGTTTACTGTAGATAAAGAATATATTTCAAGTTTGTCAAATTATTACTTTGTAGATTATTATTGTTAAAAATTAGTAATTTTCATTCAACCATGGTCTAAAACTGATATAAAACTGTGAAAAACTGATTTTGTTACAAGGAGACTGTAATCATCTCGTTGTCAGGTGAAGAAAAC
>NW_024652404.1:0-338 GCF_008729295.1 Plectropomus leopardus
GTAAATGACAACCCACCAGTTTTCTCCCTGCCTTCTTATGTCGTTTATGTAAAAGAGAACCATGCTCCTGGGAATATTTTGTGCTCAGTGTCAGCAACTGATCCTGATTCGGGGGACAACGCCAAAATCTCTTACTCTATACTGGACTCCAAAGTGCAGGACATTTCTGTCTCCTCTTATGTTTACATTAACTCAGATAACGGCAGCATCTACAGCATGCACTCGTTTGACTATGAAAAACTGAAGGTGTTTCAGATTCAGGTTCAGGCAAAGGATCAGGGCTCTCCGTCTCTCAGCAGCAACGCCACTGTCCATGTTTTTATCCTGGACCAGAACGA
>NW_024652405.1:0-207 GCF_008729295.1 Plectropomus leopardus
ATTGCCCGCTGCGGTGCGGGGGGCCCCCCTTCGGGGTGCCGTCTTCCCCCCTGTCGGCGCAATGCTCCTCTTTCTCTCCATCTCTGACCTCTCGCGGGCCATTGAGGGGCGCCTCGTCGGGCCTGCGGTGCGCGGGCGCGGCTGCCGGTGGACCCAGCGTCTCCGTGCTGCCCGCGCCCGTCGTGCCGCGGTACCGCCGGTGGGTCG
>NW_024652406.1:0-409 GCF_008729295.1 Plectropomus leopardus
GCTCGTGCGTCGATGAAGAACGCAGCTAGCTGCGAGAACTAATGTGTATTGCAGGACACATTGATCATCGACACTTCGAACGCACCTTGCGGCCCCGGGTTCCTCCCGGGGCTACGCCTGTCTGAGGGTCGCTTTGCCATCAATCGAAAACGCACCGCGTTCTCCGCGGCTGGGGCAGTCGCAGGTGCCTCCGGGCGCCTTCGTCCCCCTAAGTGCAGACTCCAAGTCTTCGGGATTGCCCGCAGCGGTGCGGGGGGCCCCCCTTCGGGGTGCCGTCTTCCGCCCTGTCGGCGCAATGCTCCTCTTTCTCCCCATCTCTGACCTCTCGCGGGTCATTGAGGGGCGCCTCGTCGGGCCTGCGCTGCGCGGGCGCGGCTGCCGGTGGACCCAGCGTCTCCGTGCTGCCCGC
>NW_024652407.1:0-243 GCF_008729295.1 Plectropomus leopardus
ATCTGTTTTCTTTTACCATGTTCAGATGCCTTTCACAAGAATTAAAATTTTTGAAGCTCGAAAAAAAACTAGAAAATATGGAAAAAAGGTAATAAGCAACTTGCAAAGAAATGTCCTGCAAATTTTAAGAAATGTGTTGATTTGGAAAAAAAAAGTCCAGGAAACTATAATTATTTGTAATCATTAAAATAATAAATTTGAAATTATGATTCTGGTAGCACTTTTTCAGGTTATTTTCTTTTT
>NW_024652408.1:0-207 GCF_008729295.1 Plectropomus leopardus
ACAACAAGAATCACTACCCCTACTAAAATTTGGAACTGCCAGGCTCCCTAGAAGCTCACCCAGTACAGCTTAGGCTGTGTCTGTATCACAGCAGCCTAGTTTGGAGTCCTGGGCCCTTTGCTGCATGTTATTTCCACTCTTTCCCCTGCCTATCTTGTCTATCTCTCTCACTGTCAAAAAGGCCAAAATGCCTAAAAAGTACTAATA
>NW_024652409.1:0-409 GCF_008729295.1 Plectropomus leopardus
AAATTTGATAGATTGATTTGATCAACAATATATAACTATATATCCCCACATACATTTCCACAGACAAAGAAAATAAAATGAACAATGACAATAACAGATTTCCATGAACTGAAATACACAAATAATTAAGATTAAATAAATAAATAAAATAAAAAAAAAACAGAAACTTCGGAATTTAAATAAAACATAGAATAGTAAAGTTATATAACACACATAAAAGTGATAAAATAAAATAATAGGCAAGATCAACACTTTCATATTATCCATATGACATTTCCTTCTCAGTCAGTGATACATGAGTCCATAAATGAGTCCCAAATGCAAACAGACCTCTTACAACATGTCAAGCCCTCCAGCCCAACACGTCATAAACTCTTTTTTCCATGTTTTAAGTGATGCTGGTTGTACA
>NW_024652410.1:0-2763 GCF_008729295.1 Plectropomus leopardus
CAAGTTTTTGTTATATATGGTACATTTCTTCCAAGGTTTGCTATTTGCCTTTTTCCTCCTTGTTTTTTTTTTTTTTAAAGAAATGAATCCAGTGTGCTCAGGAAATGCCCCAACACACTGGCAAGAAATGTGTGAAGTTACCTGAAGATATTTAAATATTATTTATTATTTGTTATTATTTTATGTCAATCAAGTGAGATAATTATAAATCTAGTTGTCTGGACTTTTTTAAATCATATCTAAGAATCCCAGAATTAGTACATTCTGCTGATGATACGTATTAAAGGTTTCAAATGCAGGATTGTAGTGGAGTCTTTACACTACAGGCAGATGGACACAATTTAAATAATTTAATGGGGAACAAACTGGATTTGATCTTGGCTGAAATATTTATAATGATTACTTGTCTTTTAACAAAAGGCGTTAGGATTAAACTGAAATTAACTTCTTTAAACTTGAATCTAAGATAGAATAGACAAAAAATTAGAAGGTGTTTGGTATAAAATTCATGACCAGAGTTCCTTTGCAACATCTACAGTTCCATATCTCACCGTCTAAATGCAACATGCGTTTTTCTGTAGAGGGAGATCTGTGTGTGGTTCTAACGCTCACGTCTGCCTCTGTGTTCAGGTCATTAAAGTCAGATTTCAGATTACAGGACGAGGGTCCCTGTAACATCGATGTGTTCGACGGCTCTTCACTCTCTTATCGGCAGTTCATTGAAAGGTACGTATGACAAATAAACTCGTGTCTCCAAAAACAAACCCACCCCAAAAAAACTGCAGCACATAAAGAGATTTACAGTTTGTCTGAGATGTTTGAATTGTGGATATTCTCTACTGTACTTGGGTTTTAGGCTGCAAACTATCGAGTAAAGCCACAACAATCATCCTAAACACACTAACAGCCACCTTAAAATACCACAGAGGCATCCGAAACACCCTCACAGCTACTGCTGCAAAATCACTTTACTATCAATCATTTTATTAATCTTAATAATATTATTTGACAGTGTTATATTTTGAACTTATTGTCATTACATTTTTTATTGGTCTTGCTTTAGTTTCCCCGTGTGACTATTTTATGCACTTGCGTGTACTTTGCACTTTTACCTGTTTTAAATTCACGAGTTTGTTCTTTTATTGGCATTTAATCTGTTTTATATGAGATCATCTCTTTTATTAGCATCCTACCAGCTTATATATATATAATTATTTCTTTTACTGGTTTTATATGAGCTTGATCCTCTTATCTATATTTTACTTATTAATGAAATTGCTCCCCTGTCTGTTCATGTACACAGTGCTGTTTAATGTTCTTAATTTTGGTCATGTCATAAGGGGAGCACAGGAAGGGCTTCATGATATTTTGCTTTTATTCTGTAATTTTTTTTAGATCTGGGAAGCACTTTGTACATACGATTTAAAAGTGCTCTATACATAGAGATGTTATTATTATTAAATATTTGGTCTCTGAAATGTCCAGAAACTGTTAAAACTGCTTTCAAATGCCAAGTTTACACATACAGATCAGTTGTTCTGTCCTGCCAGCAATCCAGCGCTCATTCATTTCTTTAAAACTTCTGCTTAAAGGAAATCTCACATGTATTCTGTTTATTCTTTTTCTTCAGATATGCGTACAGCAGACCGGTGATCCTCAGAGGTCTCACTGATAACACAGTACGGACTGGGCCATTTAATCATTCATGTTAAAATGTATTTTTAAACACCTGAAAAAAAGTCCCACCTAGAAAAATCACAGTAAGTTTTAGTTTATGTTGTATTATGAATATTTTTGGCGCTTTACCTTAATGTCAGACACTGATTTCAAACTGGAAAATAAAGCTGTTGTATCGCTGTCTTCAAAGCCAGACTCCACTGAGAAAAAACGTGATTTAATACTGATGAAAACAAGAATTGGCGGTCTACCGCTGCGTTGATCAGTACATTTGTTTGTGTATTATTGTTGTGTAAAATGGTTAATTCTTATTCACCAAAGTCACGAGACAACATAAACTAACGGATCGTCGTAGCAGCAGACGAGCAGCTCCTGTGTTCACTGAGCTAAAATGACAGTTTTTGTGAATGGAGTCTGGTGGCTTTGACAAGAGCAGAGTGGGAAACTGAAGCTGGTGATGGCTTCCCTGTCAAAATGCACGGAAAGTTACCGAGCATTAATTAAATCTAACGGAAAGTTAAAGCGCTGAAAATACTCTCAATATAGCATACACCTAAACTGATAATGATATTTTTTCAGGTGGCTAAAATGCATTTTGCTGCTGGCCCCCATCCACAGCAGTACATTGCTTCCAGGTCGGACTCCAGTCTGCTTCTCCAAACTTGGAGCTTTCCGACCACCATCTAGTGAATGTAAAACACTGACTATAGAAAATTACTCCAGACAACTCCACTTCAAAAATTCCAAACTATCCCTTTAATCTAAATATTGTAGTACAATAAAAGGTGCATTATTTGCCTCAAAGATGTAGTATTAGTATAAAGTAGCATAAAATGGAAATACTCAAGGAAAGTAGAAGTACACTGAAACTGCACTTAATGTAATTAAGTGCAGTTTCAAAGTACTTCTTGAGAAAATCTACTGTTTTTTTCTTACTACTACCAGCATGTACATACTGTAGAGCGCAGTCTATGAGTATCAGGACAGTTTTTTTAAAGCGTTATCTCCAGCAGATAACTCTTTCTCTGCCAACTTCTGTCAAGTTTTTGTTATATATGGTACATTTCTTCCAAGGTTTGCTATTTG
>NW_024652411.1:0-376 GCF_008729295.1 Plectropomus leopardus
GGAAGCGGCGAGGTCCGGGCGGGGAGCGCTGTAAAGCTCGCGGCCGAAGCCGCGAGCCACCTTCGCCCCGAGCCTTTCCAAGCCGCTTCCGGGGGCCGTGGACTCAGTGCTCGCTGCGCCTTCTCTCCCCCGTGGGGGAGGGACGGGGCCCCCTGCTCCCGGCGCGACTCTCGACCGGGGCGGACTGTCCTCAGTGCGCCCCAACCGCGTCGCGTCGCCAGGGCGGGGTGCGGCCCACGTACAAGGGGCGTCAGGGGTCAGCGGCGATGTCGGCAACCCACCCGACCCGTCTTGAAACACGGACCAAGGAGTCTAACGCACGCGCGAGTCAGAGGGTGAAACAAACCCCGTGGCGCAATGAAAGTGAGGGCCGGCG
>NW_024652412.1:0-211 GCF_008729295.1 Plectropomus leopardus
CTCATCGAATTGACCACAAGATTGGACAGGCGGATTCAGGCGAGGAGGAAGGAGCAGCGTCTGGAGGGAGGTTCCCACCGGTTCCCAGGTCACCAGCGGGCATCACCACCCCCGGCAACGCTCCAAGCGGACTCGAGTCTGGGAGGGACGGAGCCTATGCAGGTTAGCCGCACCAGATTATCTGCTGAGGAGCGTGAGAGACGGCGTCGGG
>NW_024652413.1:0-364 GCF_008729295.1 Plectropomus leopardus
GGAAACAGCATCCACGCCAGCTACGACACTCAAGGTAACGCTTGAGCTCTGACGGATTATTTTAGCACACGGAAACTTATGTTTATCCATTTACTGAAAGCCCACCTTAAAAGGAAGTTTGAGATTCAGTTTCAGCACAATAAGTTTAAAAAAATGTTGTGGATGTCCCCAAAATAGCTGAATGTATTTACTAAAGTATTGTACTTACTGTAAATATAATTTTATTATTTATATTTTCTACTACTTTATACCTCTATTTTGCTACATTTCAGAGAGAAATTTACGTTTGCGACATTTATTTAAGGATTATTTCATAGATTATAATCCTACAGAGAAAAACATTTACAGTATGATGAATTTATAG
>NW_024652414.1:0-230 GCF_008729295.1 Plectropomus leopardus
ATCCACACAAATAAACAACTTGGGTAACAAATGATAAATAACAACGAGAGAATACAGTTTGTGCAAATTTGCAAACTTTTTATCTCTTGTTTTTTGTGCCCTTGATGGCTTTTGCTGTTTCATTCTTTCTAAATGTTTTCTACTCACTACCATACCTGTCAGTGCTTTAGCGCCTTGGTCTTCAACGCATGGTTCGCAACCCCAAGCGGGAGTTACTTAAGCACTCTATT
>NW_024652415.1:0-414 GCF_008729295.1 Plectropomus leopardus
TTGGCTTTAGCAGCGGCTTTCTTGACGGGCTTCTTGGCCTTTGGAGGAGCAGCAGCCTTCTTGCTCATCTTGAAGGATCCGGAGGCCCCGGTCCCCTTGGTCTGCACCAGAGTGCCCTTCGCCACCAGAGACTTGATGGCGGTCTTGACGCGGACTTTGTTCTTTTCCACATCGTATCCTCCGGCAGCTAAAGCCTTCTTGAGGGCGGCCAAAGACACGCCGCCCCGCTCCTTGGATGCGGCCACAGCTTTAACGAGCAGCTCGTTGACGCTGGGACCGGCCTTCCTCGGTTTGGAGACCTTCTTCTTGGCTGCTTTGGCCGGAGCGGCGGCGGCTGGAGCTGGAGCTTCTTCTGCCATGTTGTCCCGCAGTGCTGTTCCTCGTCAGGATAACAGAGAGTCAGACTGGACTGAT
>NW_024652416.1:0-333 GCF_008729295.1 Plectropomus leopardus
TTCATTGCGTTTCTATGCAAAGACTGCATTCAAATCAAACTCTGCCACGACAGCAGTGTTTCCAACCAACAGTACTGTCTTTCAGAGGTTGTAGTGAGCTGACTTTTGAAGCTAGAAGACATTGGAATTATATTAAATTAGAAGACCTGAGGAATCTAATGAGACCAAATGTGTCATGCTAGCTTGTCGGGAAGGACAGTAAATAACATTCTTAAGTTAGGCTACATTTTGGCAAGGGAAAAACTGTGAAGGCCATTTTCACAGGGGTCCCTTGACTTCTCACCGCAACATCACTGTATGAAATGAACTACAGTTCTGTCTAAGATAATCACA
>NW_024652417.1:0-419 GCF_008729295.1 Plectropomus leopardus
AGCTCTGCTAAAAGATAGAAACATGTCTCCAAAAATCTGCTTTAAACAGAGCAGTTTAGATTAAGAGTTGCTGTCTAGCTGAATACACCAACAATAAATCCAAAAATGCTGTTCGCTGATGTGTTTCCAAAATTAAGACAATAATGAAAAAAAAACAAATACTTTCAAAAGAAAAAATCCAAATCTTTCAGAATGACTGTTTTTAGTGCCCAGTATGTACGTATCTGTAACACATCTTAACGTAGTGCAGAAACGGCACAGAATGAACGAGGAAGGGCCAATTAAATTGAGTTGTGACCTCCGCTAGCTGAACGTAATGGTGCATTTTTGTGCTCCTTAGATGGTTGTCCTTCTGACTTTGTTGAGTTCATGAACAGCATGTACACTACAAACAAGATGTGTTATGTTTTATATTTGGG
>NW_024652418.1:0-407 GCF_008729295.1 Plectropomus leopardus
AGATTTCTGGCTCTCGAGACACTCGTCATGCTGTCACTTTTGCATCCTGCATTTTTCCAGCTGCTCAAAGATGGCAGATGGTGCTACAAACAAGTGACCAGCATCACAACACATTTTGGTGTCAAGCAAAAAGGAAGATGACATGATGGATCAGTTAGCCACTCGCTGCTAAAACCATGACTTTGATATTTCTTTTTTTTCTTTTTGTTAATGGCTACTAAACAAGGACTTTTCATTTTTATTTTATTTTACCAGTCATAGAATGACAGCAATATATTGCAAATCTTAAGAAAAACAACAAAACTGCAAAGAAGTGCAAAAAAAAAAAAAACATAAGTACATTCACAAACACACCTTACAGGCAGTGGCGAATCTTACTGGTACTGTACCGTTTTCTTGTAGCATCT
>NW_024652419.1:0-205 GCF_008729295.1 Plectropomus leopardus
CTTTTCTGCATCCTCTGCACATTGTCGATCTCATAGACCTTGATCTCATAGGCCTCTGGGATTCCCCGATCCACCCAGCCAGACCGTAGACCGCTAGTCGAGCATCTCAGGGACAGTGGTGTATCATGGGAAAGACGACGCTGGTGGGTACCTACAGCGGAGTAAGGCAAAGAGTGCAGTGAAATGCATATCTCAAGCTGTTTTC
>NW_024652420.1:0-205 GCF_008729295.1 Plectropomus leopardus
CTTTTCTGCATCCTCTGCACATTGTCGATCTCATAGACCTTGATCTCATAGGCCTCTGGGATTCCCCGATCCACCCAGCCAGACCGTAGACCGCTAGTCGAGCATCTCAGGGACAGCGGTGTATCATGGGAAAGACGACGCTGGTGGGTACCTACAGTGGAGTAAGGCAAAGAGTGCAGTGAAATGCATATCTCAAGCTGTTTTC
>NW_024652421.1:0-5510 GCF_008729295.1 Plectropomus leopardus
TATCGGTGGTGCCGGGAGTTTCTCCATGGAGCCTGGAAGAGCCTGGCGGAGGACGACTTTCACATCACCATCATAAGGTACAGGGTGTTCACTTGGTGGAAACAGGCCTAGTTAGTGGGAGCTGGTGTGAGACGGCTGCTACCCAGTCCAGCCTCATGATGGAGCCTAAACCGTTTTCAGAGAAAACGCCCTAAATACTCTGGAAATAAAGAGGTTATTTCCATAGAAGTGCACTCGACGTAAATCAGATGCAGTTTCCCGGAAGACGGTAGTGATGATGTTATTCATGTGAATCACGGCTGTTTATCTGAACTATTTCTACATTTCAGAGTAAGATTCACTGTTAGTGTGACAACTCCCAAAAACGGAGTTTTGCTTTGTAATTTAGGGAGACAGTGATTTATTGATTTATTGATTTATTGATTTATTGATTGTTTAGTTGCATTGGTGGATGACGCACCTGAAAGCTACACTAGAGCAAAAGTACAGATCTCTTACAAGTTGGAAGTTAAAAATAATAATAGATTTTATCTGTAATGCACTTTACATTTGGAACAAAGGATATGTATTTGGATACATAGGATATTACTCCGGCAAAAGTCTTAAAAGTATCTGATATTTCAGTGTCAAAAGTAATGTTATGATGTTTAATGTATTTAAGTATTGAAAGTAAAAGTACAAGTAAATGCTGTTAATATAAAAACACGCAAAAAAATGGTGCAATTTTTGGTGATTTTTTAAAGAAAGACAATCACCATGACGTTTTCTTTAAAAATTCACAAAAAACTCAAACAAAAGAATAATGGCAATGTTTTTAGAGAAAACATGTCTTTATGTTTTCTTTAAAAATCAGCAGTAAAATAAATACAAAATCCTGCCATTTAAAGTTGAATACCAAAATAAAAAACACAAGTCCCTCCCCTGTACTTTAAAATTTTGACATGCCATTTTTTTGCACCACCGCCCTAAGTTAGATTTAAATATTCAGTTCTAATTCTGTTCTCAATTGATTTTTTAAAAATAATATATTTAAAAAGCTATTATATAGTATTATATATATATTATATAATGAATAAAGCGATTGTTTAAGAGAATATGTGGTCTTGAAAATTTTTCTCAAAGTCATGGATATTTATCGGTAAAAATGTGCATGAACCCAAACTACACTTGAAATTTAGTGAAGTAAAAGTGAAGGTTGACATAAATATGAAAACTAAATTAAAGCACAGATACTACCCAAAAAATACTCAAGTAATGTAACAGAGTATTATTACTTAGGTAGACTAATCACTGCGTACATTACGGTCACATAAATTGTAGGTATTTCTGTTGCAACTTAAGACATTTAAAGAACAATACAAGTGAAATAAATAATGAATAAATAAACAATTAATCATTTCTATTTACATTCAATGCTGGACCCAGGGACACTGAGGCCAGACTGTGATTTAACAGGCTGACAGACAGAGGAACAATAGAGTTTCTCAGCCTGTCCAGTCTTGCCTTTGGCACCCTAAATCCTCTGAGTAAGCCCAAAGTCTTCAAGTATGGTATTTATTGGTAATTATTCCTATTCTGAGCTGGACTTTGTCGTTTAAATGGTAATGTGCGACACTGGGAGGCTAATAACGGTGGCAAATTTGTTCTTATTTGTCCAAGCTGCTATTTTAGTTGATAACATAATAGGTTTGATTTTGTTTTTATTAAAATCTCCAAAAATGGCTGTTTTGATTCTTATGAAATTCTCTGTCCTACCAGTTAAACCCTATAATACCAGGCTTGATTTCTGTCAAAAACACTGGAGGAAGGAAATGAGAAACAAAAGAAGAAATTACCCCAAAATTAGCTAGAAATTAATGAAAAAATAGAAAAAAATTGCTTAAAATAAATAAATAAACAAATACATTACAGGAAGGAAATAAAGAAAGAAAGTTTAAAAAAAAATAATACCATGAAAATGATGTGGAAAATGTGGTTAAAATCTTTTAAATAATTTTGCAACATGATTTTAAATATGTAATTATGATTATTAAAATGATTTTTTTGTCCTTTTTTTTTACCTTCCACCCCTTTTTTCTAGACATTTTCTCTAGCTTTTTAAAAATCGACTAATTTCTTGCAATTTGTGAGACATTTAATCATGATTTTTTTAGATGAAATTGCACCAATTTGCACAGAGATCATAGGCTTAAATACCTGTGAAAGGCGTCTGAAAGCAGCACAAGAAAAGTGATGTTGCTCAAGGTTTCAAAGGGTTAAACAGCACGGCATTTAGCTCCCCAGCCCAAGACGATAATGTATGTAAGGCTTTTACAGGCATTAGTTGAGCGAGGTAAAGTGAGACTGTGGGAATTTCTAATGTATCCTATGCTATTATTAGATTTAAACATGAGTATAATGAAGAGAGATACAAGAGTTACATTAGATGTTTGAAGCCATATACATGCTATGATGGTAATATTCACCGGCTGTCTGACTGTCTGTCCTCCAGGGGTGGTCTGAGCAACAAGCTCTTCCTGTGCAGCCTCCCTGACAGCCTGGACACTGTGGGGGACGAGCCCAGGAGCGTCCTGCTGCGTCTCTATGGGGCCATCCTGCAGGTGGGAGCCGCATCTCTTATCACACAGCTGAACAAACTGAGTCACAAGTAATACACACTCCTCACAAGGATGTGTTGTTGTATCTTAGAAACTAGTTTCCCTCAGTAGTGTGTAGCTTTTTGCATAATAGTTAAAGTTAAGCTGCTTTTAATGAAGATAAGTGCTTCTATACTGCACACACACACATAACAGCAGAAATGTAAAAATCCTGCACTGACTTTCTTGTAAGCACCATTGCGAATGTTTGACTTGTATGCCTTCATCACAGAGATGACTCGTGTAACCGGGGTCAAAGGTTAGTCGACAGTTTGAGCTGATAATAACAGAAACCAGACAATAAACCAAAAAAAAGACCTACAACTGTGCTATGTGACAGTGCCATCACCACACGTTGTTTTGTGTGTGTGTGTGCGTCTGCAGGTCACATGCTTATGTTAGTGTATGCATGCATGTGCAGTTATGTCTTCACGTGTGTATGTGTGTGTGTACGCATGTGTGTGTGCGTGTTAGCCATTGTTGTACATGGTGATGTACCCCCATGGCTGTACATGCATGTGTTCTTTGCCGTAGGCTTCCCAAAGGAGCGTGCCTTGGGCACTCTTGTTCCCAGGTGAACCCACCAAAAAACACGGTACAGTATGAGATCTCTGAAATCTCAGCCTAATACAAAAACGTAACACACACTCATGTAGCATAAACCTGGCGGACAAAGCGGGGAAGATACAGTGAGGAGAGAAAACAAAGTGCTGAAACACCTCTCCTGTCCGTCTCTTTTCTTCTCTTAATCCCTGCCTTGTGACTCTCAATCGTTAAGAAGTCAGCTGAACTTTTAAACAGGCGCCAAACAGAGGAGCCCGAGGATGAGTCGGCACGTTTAAAGCTCGCTCAGCCAAAAAAAATCAAACGGCAACAAGAGAAGTCTAATGTGCAGTTTGGCTTGTTGTTGCTCAAAAGCAGATAGATTATCTTTGTGCGGCAGCACAGTGGTCGCAGATAGTCTAAGATGATGTGGCTTGTTTGTCCAAGGTTCATGATCCCAGTGCTGCGAAGCGTTACAGAGCAAAGATAACCATTTAGTCACCATCCCCTCCTTCAGTGTATTGATTAAATTTACAAATATTTAGTGACAAGAGTTCAAGGACTTTGAAGCATTTGCACAGACTCCTGATTACAGCAAACTCTAATCTCCTGCTGGTGTTTGTAATCGTTTGAGGTGATGGTTTTTAGCTGTTTGTTGCAGCGTGCCGCGATAAATAAACAACAGAGCCAAAACAAAGACACAGCGATACGGGCTGCTTTCATGCTGCTTTCTCAGCCGTCAAATTTTCCCAATGATACCTGAATTAAGTATTAACTAAAAGTCTGCGTAATAAAACTTAAGCATGGCTTTTATTGCTAGGGATGTCTGAGAGGGCAAAAGCAGCGTGTCCTTCACCAAGGTAACTGTCCCCATCTCCATCAGGACACAACCGCCTCTCAGGAATTACTGACGTCTAATCAAAAAGCCAATATGATTAAGGAACTTTGTGTCATTATTAGAGTGCACAGCTACTAATGAATAAACAAAGGCTAACGGCACCAGAGACAGCGTTTCTCAGCAATGAAGATATGTGGATAGCATGTAGGATGATGGGTAGATTCACCAAATAAATATGCCTTTTTTTTTTTAGCTCCAGTTTTATGTAATCCGCAGTAAAAAGCCACATTCAACAGCAGGTTTTGAGTCAGTTAATAGAAGATCGTGTTCTTACTCCTCTTCGGAGATAACTCTGCTATCTCTAGACTCTGATCTCTATCTCCGCTCTCTCTTTCTCGCTGTTGAGACAAGCAGTTAGTCAGGGAAAACGCAGCAATCAGTCCGACCAATCCTCTGCACCGTCATGTCCAAAAGACTCGGTGTGTGTTTGAACTCATACTGTACTGTCTGCACTGCGGGGATGGTTAGGTTTCTATGTTGACGCTCATGGACGGCTTCACATGTATTCATGGATAGTTCTTTCCTTTTTCTTTTGTTGATAGATGTCCTGTAATAAAGGGGATTCCCGACAGTCAAACAAAGAAAATCACTTCCAAGTAAGTAACTGATGATGGTGCCACCATACAGTGTGTTCCTCTGCCCAGGGTGTCACCCAGTGTCCGTCCAGTCACCACGACACTCATCTCATCTTCACACCCGTGTCTGAACATATTCTTTTGCTTCCCTAAATTCTCCTCTGACTCATGTTGAACTCTCTGTCGGGTTGCTGTGATCTCCAACAGGGTGATATAACAGAGAAGGCTGAACTTTTGTAACCCTGTGGGGTTTTGAACTGAAGTTCAGAATCGATTTAACACCTGTCTCCACTTACTAACTGCTGCCAGAGCATGACTTTAAAAAATTAAATTGAGTTTGGAAATGCTACAGCCACTCATTTCTTTTCTGTGGAACTTTTTCGTGCAAACCTGAATATACGACTCTTATTTTTGGGAAATCTGAGCTCGTCTGGCTTCAATTTAACACCTGGATCTATATCAGTTTTCTTGAGCTGCATTTAAATGCCTTTCGCTAGCATTTAAACCTCAGAAACCAGAGGAAATTGGTTTGGTTACTTTCAGAAACACAGGAAAAAACCATAATGAAATCAAACAGCAAAACACAAGTAAAAGGTGACAAGGAAGTTATCTAAAAAAAACTCCAACAAATTGCAGGAAAGCAAGAGAGGGTGGCAAAAAAACTTGAAAGTTTAGAAGAAAGGCGATAACTAAAGAAAAGAAAAAAAATGTTGAGAAAACTATATTAATACTTTCTTAATTATATATTTAAAATTATGTGTCAGATAAATACTGGTATATTTTTTAGCACTTCCTTGAGGTCATTTTCTTGTTTCTTGTTTATTTTTTACTTTTCTCTCTGTCTGTCTTTATTATTAT
>NW_024652422.1:0-481 GCF_008729295.1 Plectropomus leopardus
TGGAATATTGGGTCACCGCGCCGCCTCGCCATTCTGTATATAAGATACGACTGCAGAATGTGGGGGACAGAGTTATCTCGCCTTTAAGCTGCCACCGGAGGTAGTAACAGTGCCGAAACAGTCTAGGATGGCCGAAAGGACGGGAACATGGGCAGGACAGGTGTAACGTTTTGATGGGCATATATGTCCGCAAATTGAAGACGAAGAAATTAAAAGCAACCAGCATAAATGTCCGCAAACTGCTGAGCTGATTTCCAGCAAATATCTACTGGTAAATGATTGTTTTTGCCATGTTATGACATTGTTATTATTTATAAAGCACTGCTGACTTGTATGTTATAAGTCACACAAGAGACCCACACTGTTGTGTTAAACGTCACGCCCGTCACACCTCTTTCGGTTCCGCGATGCCAGGTGTTATTTAAAATGACACTCTGGAGCGGAGACGATGCTACTGTTGTTTTGTTTCTGTGTAGAAATG
>NW_024652423.1:0-480 GCF_008729295.1 Plectropomus leopardus
TGGAATATTGGGTCACCGCGCCGCCTCGCCATTCTGTATATAAGATACGACTGCAGAATGTGGGGGACAGAGTTATCTCGCCTTTAAGCTGCCACCGGAGGTAGTAACAGTGCCGAAACAGTCTAGGATGGCCGAAAGGACGGGAACATGGGCAGGACAGGTGTAACGTTTTGATGGGCATATATGTCCGCAAATTGAAGACGAAGAAATTAAAAGCAACCAGCATGAATGTCCGCAAACTGCACAACTAATTTTCACACAACATATATGGTAAATGATTGTTTTTGCCATGTTATGACATTGTTATTATTTATAAAGCACTGCTGACTTGTATGTTATAAGTCACACAAGAGACCCACACTGTTGTGTTAAACGTCACGCCCGTCACACCTCTTTCGGTTCCGCGATGCCAGGTGTTATTTAAAATGACACTCTGGAGCGGAGACGATGCTACTGTTGTTTTGTTTCTGTGTAGAAATG
>NW_024652424.1:0-255 GCF_008729295.1 Plectropomus leopardus
ACATTGCAACAGTATTTTTTGAATTTCTATGAAGCCTTCTTTAACTTCTCTCCTCTCAAGATATAGACTATAGACACATATGAACTGGTATAATGTGTTTAGTGTTGCTAATGACCTGTTTATGTGTTTACTAACTGCTTTTCTGCTTTTTGTGTTGTCTTTTGTGTTTTAGTGGGCTGAAGACAAATTTAAACCCTGGTGGACACAAAATTTAACTGATTTCATTTTATTTTGTTTTATCTTATTTTATATATT
>NW_024652425.1:0-404 GCF_008729295.1 Plectropomus leopardus
GGATGCACAAAATCTAAAATACATAACTGAAGGTATTCTATCCACTCTACAAGACATGGCCGCCACAGAAAGTCAATCATACAAACAATAATACGTTGAAATTGTGCATCAAATGTTCAAATTTAGGGACTGTCCAGGATTTATGAGAGGGGATACTTGGAACATTTTTTTAAGCACATGGGAGGAAGTTTTGTTTTTTTATTTTAATTAGTGGAGGAACATTCAACTTTAAATTATCACATTTTGTATTTATTACAATACCTTCTGAACCCTCAAAGCCACAAGTGAGTTTGAAAGGCATGATTTCTTCAAAAATCTCCAAAATCATACTATTTAACACTTTAAAATTCCTTTTATTATTTATAAAAACTTATTTTTTATGAGGAATCAACTAAATGTTGTGT
>NW_024652426.1:0-336 GCF_008729295.1 Plectropomus leopardus
ATGCTAATGGCTGGATCTGAAACACCTGTCGCTCTGTTCCTGCAGCCTTCACACGTTAACTGTGTTTCTGATATTTGAAGGCATTTTTTTTTAGCTTTTACAGGCATTTTAAGCTCCGTGTTTTGATATGAATTGACTGTTTTGTTGTGTATTGTTATATAAGACCTTCCTCTTTAGTTTTAAACTTCACCTATTTATAGATTGACTTTATTTATACACTTAAGTCTGTTTTACTACATAGAATATTATTTTTAAAAATTGTATCTACTTACCTTTTAAGTTTGGCTATTAATTGAACTTTACCTATTTATTTATTGACTATTTATGTATACGTTT
>NW_024652427.1:0-207 GCF_008729295.1 Plectropomus leopardus
CAACCCGACTCCGAGAAGACCGGACCCCGGCGCGACGGGGGCCGTTAGCGGCCTCACACCGTCCACGGGCTGAGCCTCGATCAGAAGGACTCAGGCCCCCGACCGACACCGGGCAAGCGGTCTTCCGTACGCCACATTTCCCCGATCCGCCCGTCGGACGGGGATTCGGCGCTGGGCTCTTCCCTCTTCGCTCGCCGCTACTGAGGG
>NW_024652428.1:0-306 GCF_008729295.1 Plectropomus leopardus
AAACTCAATGATGCACAATCAATATAAAATAATAGCCAATTAAAACCTTCCCATTAATACATTCATGATTAAAACACAGTTAGTTTTACTCTGTTGTTGTTTTTTATCTATTACATTTTAAGTATTTAATCACATGTTATCATTACAAAGGTTAAATTAAGGCTTTATTTAGTCAGGCATCCTTTTTTTCTTTTTCTATTTCTTTCTTTCTTTTTTTTTTTTTTTTTTTTACCGTGGGTTACATTTGCTTATATGCAAAGTTGTTTAATTTAACTTGTCTTTAATTTATCTTTGTATTCTGTTTTG
>NW_024652429.1:0-308 GCF_008729295.1 Plectropomus leopardus
AAGTTAGTTTTGTTTTGATCTTATTTAACACTAGCTGACATCAGTGGGGGAATGTGACAAAGTACATTTAATCTAGTACCGTACGTAAGTATTATTTTGAGGTACTTACCGTGGTGGATGAATTAGCTGAAAGCCATACTTAAATAACAGTACAGAAACTTAATCAGAAAATGATCTTTATGAAAAATAAAGTCACTTGACCTTTACTGTACTTTAGAATCAAATGTAATTTTATTTATTTTACATGTACTGGAGTATTTTAAGTAAAAGTACAAGTTAATATTGGTAATAAAAAAAATTTTACTCCA
>NW_024652430.1:0-235 GCF_008729295.1 Plectropomus leopardus
CTCCGAGAAGACCGGACCCCGGCGCGACGGGGGCCGTTACCGGCCTCCCACCGTCCACGGGCTGAGCCTCGATCAGAAGGACTCAGGCCCCCGAGCGACACCGGGCAAGCGGTCTTCCGTACGCCACATTTCCCCGATCCGCCCGTCGGACGGGGATTCGGCGCTGGGCTCTTCCCTCTTCGCTCGCCGCTACTGAGGGAATCCTGGTTAGTTTCTTTTCCTCCGCTTAGTAATA
>NW_024652431.1:0-956 GCF_008729295.1 Plectropomus leopardus
GGATTTAGCGAGCACTTCTCCTTTTCCAAGATAATCTATCAGGTGGAGCATATCAGGATACTGATTAAACAGCATCATTGCTACACAGGTGTGCTTTGTGACTGTCATAAAAAAGTCACTTAAATTTGCATGTTTATTTAAGGGGAAAGAAAACTTTTATTAGGTTTTTACCTGACAAGCGCTGCAGAAATGCATGTTTTAGTCAGAGATAACCCTCACAATAAGTTCGTATGGTGTAATTATCTGATAAAAAAAACTTTGGAAAAACAAAAGACACAACTCTTTAAAAACAGAGTGAAACATGGGGTGTGGCTTTTACATGAACGTGCCAAGTCAGCAGGCTGCAGGACCTGTAGGCACAGTTCACCAGTCAACAGCCGGGCGGTTGCAGGTCGCAGTGTTTGCTTTACCATGGAGGAAACGTTTAATAGTTAACATCAAAAGCAAGCATTTGCTGACTTCATTTTCTTAAAAGTGGGAATTTGTGTCTTTTGCTTGTCGTTAATGTAAAATTTGGGTTTTGGTTGCGGTACCGTGTCTCGACTACTTGACTACATAAAAGTGAGCACTTTTCCTTTTCCAAAATAATCCATCCACCTGACAATTATTGCATGTCAATATGTTAAGAAGCAACATTATTATTACACAGGTGTGTTTCGGGATGGTCTCCTTTAAAGGTCACATTAAAGTTTGGAGGTTTATCTTGGGGGAATAGAACAAAAACGCCAAAAGACATACTTGGATTTCACATGACTGACGTTACAGGAATTGATTTTTTTTTTTATCTCAAATACTTTAAATAATCACTTGATTTATTATCTCACTAAAATAAAATTAAGAAATAAAAATAAATTTAAAAAAGCAACCCTTTGGACAAGTACCGAATGAGTGACACATGGGGTGTGGCTTTTACAGGAAAATGAAACTAACAAAATAATGCAGAGTCATCAGGCTGC
>NW_024652432.1:0-4234 GCF_008729295.1 Plectropomus leopardus
GATCCTGGCTTACTATCTGCTTAATAAATCTAGTCATGGCAAGTTTGCACCTCACAAGCAAGTGAGAATCCCTCTGGTGTAAAACTGCCTCTGACAAAGCTGTTAATCCTCAGTTATGACAACCATTACTATGCACTCTCTGGTGGCACTTGTAAAGGGGATTAGAGAAACTGATGTGATTGGCCATTGTTGAGGCGTACCACAAGGCCTTTGCTGATTTACTCCCATTTAATAAGGTGTTCCATCTGCCCCAAGCTCCTACCACACTGCACCTAGTTCTCTGTCTTTCAGGTTACAAAAATTGCAAAAAATTGTGTTACAGCTGTGTCATAATTTGGTGTCTTGATGTGTTTCCCTCGTGAGTGAAAGTGTTAAGGCACTTTGTGTGGGGTATGTTTCTGGGAAAGTAGGATTGTAGATTGTACCAGTCTGCAGAGATGATTGGTCCACCGGCTACCTACAGTATACCTGCCGGTGATCAGCAATGAGAAGGGCCAGTGTTGCGGTTGTACTGCATAGGGCAGAATTTATCTCCTTCTCCATTCAGCTTTCTAAAGTGATTCTTTTACTTTGAACGTAAATCTTTTTTTTTTTTTTTTTTAATTTTTATGTAATTTGGTATTACCGCTGTAACAGTAGCACAAGTAAGTTATAGTAGTCATCACACTAATGCATTTGTTTCACATCAGTGTCTTGAGTATTTTAAGTTTGCTTACATTTGTCACCATATCATACCAAACAAAGTAAAGGGGTAGCAAGGAAATACAGCAGTATATGAAATTAAGCATGGATGTGTTTTATTGCCTCGTAATTTAACTTTGAGTTTAAAAGAAGATGTTTGTTCTCTCTGAAGTGACATAGTCTCACTTCAAAGAATGTGATTAACAAAGTCCTTGAAGTTTAAAGTTTTTTTTCATTAAATTTGAACACTCTATTATTCTTGCTTGATAAACAACTTTAAGCTTTACTTACAATCTTCAAGCCTTGTTTCCAGTTGCTATTTATGCATGTTTAACAGTTTTTTTACCATAGTTGAAAAAAAAATATTGTGACAAATTTATTTTGAATCCACCAACCTAACTTAAGATGTGCAAGGACTGCAAATTGACATTATTAATTATATTGTATGTGTATGTTTATATATACAACACACTATTTTTAAAGACCACCTACCTATTCACTTCTCATAAGTTATTATTTGAGCAGAAGAGACCGACAAGAACAACCAATTGGCATTGTCAGTCACAACATGTTGTGGCTTAATGGCCTTATGAAACGGTCACTTTATGCCTGGAAATGTTTAATAAGATAAACACACAGCAACAGAAAAAAATGCAATGATTCACTGACGGCAAATAATTATTCTTCCACCAATCAAGGCTGTTCCTCAGCAGAATGGTTGCCTAGTAATACACGGATGCAGTGTAAAGTTCCAGTAACTTTACACATCTGTGGCAACATGGAGTCAAATAAGTTAACCTGTACCTAACATTAGGAGAGGGAAACATTAGTTTTGATCATATTTTAGTTATATTTTTCACCACATATGTATCTACAAAACATTTTTCATCCCAAGTCATCACATATTGCCGCTTTTGTCAGTGGACTTTTGCATCTTAATATTACATTCCAGCTATCATCTGCAACTGCTTTTGATGTTCTGAGGATCGTATTGCCACCATGACACCTACTAGTGCCCGTGCTTTGACTTGTTACTTGGTGTTTTCTTGTCGAAGGGGGGGTCCAAGTATTTTGTATTCCTGAGGTGAGCATTTTGCTTTTGTGAGATTTTGGTGCATACACATTTTCTTCCATAATCTTCCAAACTGGTAAACCTTTTTTAAGATTCATTTGCTGTCAGAGCAAGTAGGAGTCATGAAGTTATAAAAAGGTCTGTCTGCTTTTAAATAACTGCCTCTAAAACTGGGAGATATGGAGCTGTATGGAAATGAAGGAACAATGGAAAAAGGAAGAACTCAGCTGAAGGTCTTATAATAATAACAACATGTGTTGTTGGGCATAATGTGTATTCATGACTCTGTCATGAGAGTGAACTTTAACTTTAACAGAGTGAACTTAAACAAACTTGAATGAATATATATTTTTCATTTTGTGGGACTGCAGCCTGAGGGCAAAATCCCTCAGTCGCAGGTTGTCAAATACTGACACTTTGTCATGGCCCTCAATGTGTGATATCGATGCCAGACGCCCACCTCAGCATCTTTATGAGATGCTTTTAACAAACCTGGATGTAATCTCATCAGAGGCGATAGTTGACTCTGAAAGTAATTATATTATAGTAATTATATTCTGAGGAGATAAAAAGTTTACTTGGACAAGAATGAGGGGAGGTGGTTAAACAAAACCAGACTTGCATGGTTTTTACCACAAGATGGCAGTTTGTGTTGCATGTAAAACCAAAGGTCAACGTTTTTACTTACATTATTTTTATACCATTGTTGCGCACTGACATTATTCACATGATATATTTACTTTATGTTGCATCATTAGGCAGGCTTCCATTGAAACTCAAATTGAAACTGCGAATATAAAATAAATCAATGCTGTGCCACACTGCTTCCTGCAAAGTTCCAGGTCACAGAGGATGAAAAAATGGAGATCACACAGTAAAACTAAGCAGTGCTGATCAAAATCAAGACTGTTGTTGCATTGCATAGGTTTCGTCTCAAATATTATCAGAGCAATGTTTAAGCTAACTATTTAACTGTAACTCAAAAATGCCACAGTTGTTTTTCTCGGTTTTCTCTGGTAGCACCAGTTTCAAATGTATTTGTGTCTTACCACTGCATAGAGTTTATGTGAGGACTTTTTATATGAAATACGTCTTTCAAATACAGATTGTTACCTGAAATCACTGAATAATTTCTGTAGTAGAGAACAGCATAAACGTGCAGCAGCCGTGTGAATCAGAAATAAGTACCAGCACAGCTTATGTTAAAATATATAATACAAATAGTATTAATAAAAAAAAAAAAAACAATCCGCAAAAAAATATTAATAAAAAACAAGCAAGTATAGTGTTTGGGTATATAAAGTCTGTAAAATACAACAGTATGTACAGTATATACAGTATGTGTGCCTAATTAAATGTAGCCTACATTCAATAGTTGAAAGTATAGTGCATATTTGAATTATTGCACAGGGGGGTTTTGTTGTAAATTGTTGCATCAGAGTTAACACCACAGCTAAGAAATAAGTGAAAAAGCACTGAGGGCATCTGAGGTGGCTCAATTGTCCTCTGTGTACGCACCAAACAAAGCATTATCACCTGATACGGCCTTTCTTATTCATACCACTGCAAACAAACCATGATGCCAATATCAAAGGTGTATATATATTTTGCTTGCATGTGGTAGCTGCCTGTGCCGCACTGCCTCTCAGCTGCTTTTGTGTATCCCTTGTTGTATTTGTTTTGCTACTTGGGAATACATTACATATTCACATTTCTGCGGCAGGAGAATCCTTTGAATATTAGCAAGGCAGGGAGCTGTCTGACTTGATCAAATATTGCCCTGCAGTCGTTTCTTTATACAAGCCAGGGTTTTATTTCAGATTCACACTGCGCTTTTTCAAGAAAGGAGCAGAAAGAGAATATGTACAGTGTGTGTGTGTGTGTGTGTGTGTGTGTGTGCGTGCGCGCGCGCGCGTGCGTGCGTGCGTGCGTGCGTGCGTGTGTGCGTGTGTTAGATAAAAATGTGCAAAGCATGAGTGAGTGCATGTTTGTACTTTAGCAGGGTGCAAATGGAGGCCCAGAACATCTTTCATCTGACTAATGCATAATTAATGTCCGGCGTGTTTGCTGTAATTATGGTACTGTATATGTACCATGCCTGGAAAAATGACTATTTGTCGCCCAGTGCCAAATCTGCTGGCTCAAACATTTGCATGTTTTTCAGGCATCTGAGGACGGACACTATTTGGAGACCAGTTGGTTTAATTCCCGGTTAAGCATTTATTGAGTTAAACATTTTAACTGTTGCATTTCACCGTTTCTGCATGTCTGACCAAATTTTGAGGTTGATTTTTATTTTACATCATAATAATGATGTATAGTCTGAAAAGAAACTATCCATAACATATGTTTTCCTCCCTTTATTGTCCTTATGTAATATGCATGTGCTCTGTTCCATCACACAAATTACATGTAATCATCTAATATCCTAATTTGGACCATCCTCACTGCTGTTAGATGTGAGTTTATTTTTTAGGTTCT
>NW_024652433.1:0-201 GCF_008729295.1 Plectropomus leopardus
ATATCGAAACTACATCAAAACATCCACAGACTAAATTAACTCAACTAAAATAAACTAACCTTCAAAGCCAGACTCCACTGTCAAAAACAGTAATTTCACCTCGCTGAACACGTAGGCTGCTGTTTGATCACTGCCCTGATCTGTCAGTTTGTTCTTGTGACTTAAATGAATCTTCAGCTTCTGGTTAATAGCAGCTTGCAG
>NW_024652434.1:0-368 GCF_008729295.1 Plectropomus leopardus
GGCGACAGCTCTGTTCAAGGTACAACCAGCAACATGCCATAAGCTCCATTACAGAGGACAACTACAGCCTCTGTCAGCAACCTGCAGCTTCCGCCTCCACCAGCAAATTCTGGAGGATAGCTGCTGCCACACCTCCAACGTGAGCCTCTGTTGGAAACCTGTGGGCCTCTCCTTCACCTGCAGTTTCTGACAGAAAGCTGCGGCCCTCCACAAACAAGCCAGCATGCAGCACTGATACAGTGCAGTTTATATTTTCTTCCAAAAAAAAAAACATGATATATGAATGGGCTAAGTTCAACACGAGAGTGCAGCAGCCAACTGAAACAGTGGGCTCATTCATCACAGCACTTTATGCACTGGAAGAAAAT
>NW_024652435.1:0-293 GCF_008729295.1 Plectropomus leopardus
ATATCTTCATTTGTTGCTAATGCCCTCTTCCCATGTTTTTGAAAGAAATTAAGCCAATTTGCTCAAGTTTCGAAGGGTTAATTCAATTAAATGACACAGTTACAGTCAGTTTTAATTTCCTGCTTTCCTCAATCATTTAGTTTTGCTGAGTATTTTAGATTTTGAGACTGTTGGTAACTACATAGTGGCTATTATGTACAAAGCCACTACGCACAATATGTTTGCCTTAATTTACACTTGCATCTCTACTTCCATGACTTTATTATTAATTCAAGTCACTGCTCTCCAGACAG
>NW_024652436.1:0-247 GCF_008729295.1 Plectropomus leopardus
TGCAAAGCAATAATATGTGATGACTTCGGATGAGAACATGTTGGTGTTTTTAGGCTTATTTTTTTAATATTTTTGGACAGAGCAGAGTAGTTTTCAAGTCTTTATGCCAAGCTAACTGTCTACTGGTTTCAGCTTCATATTGAAAGGGCAGACAGGGTGGTATCAGTATTTTTATCAAATTCTCCACAGGGTAGTGTATGCTCTAAAATGATGAAAACACTAGACCAGTGATGGGAAGACAGGTGGG
>NW_024652437.1:0-238 GCF_008729295.1 Plectropomus leopardus
CTTAAAAGCAAATGACATGCTGACTAATTGTCAAAATACAAGAAAAAAAAGATTTTGATCTTTATTTTGTACATGCCAAATCAAATTTTAAAAAGTAGAATAAGAAAAATAAAAACAAAACACCATAACTGGTTTGTGTCCTGGGAAAGGAGTAGGAGGAAATAAATACTAATAAAATTCTGCACTTTTTTTTTCTTTTTTAAATTATTTATTGAAAAAAACTTAACTTTAAAGAAGA
>NW_024652438.1:0-242 GCF_008729295.1 Plectropomus leopardus
TGCAAAGCAATAATATGTGATGACTTCGGATGAGAACATGTTGGTGTGTTTAGGCTTATTTTTTTAATATTTTTGGACAGAGCAGAGTAGTTTTCAAGTCTTTATGCCAACTGTCTACTGGTTTCAGCTTCATATTGAAAGGACAGACATGGTGGTATCAGTATTTTTATCAAATTCTCCACAGGGTAGTGTATTCTCTAAAATGATGAAAACACTAGACCAGTGATGGGAAGACAGGTGGG
>NW_024652439.1:0-646 GCF_008729295.1 Plectropomus leopardus
AATCCAAGAAATGTCCTAAAATCCTAGAAAGATAAATAGGGCTGCTACAACTGTCCCCTGGCCTCCTGGCGTTTGACAAAAGTGGGCAAAGCCAGTTGAGTATCGGTGCTGTAGGCCATCTGTGTGGGAGTGAGAGGTGGTTAGAAAGCCATGTGGGTATTAAGGCTTATTGTCCGGAAAGTTTCCTATAATATAGGATATCTTTGAACACACAGAGGATGATGGGTTCACAGCCCGAGTTAGTGAAACAGATTTTTTTTTTTTTTTTTTTTTTTTTTTTGCAAGGGAGGAAAAAGACAAAAAAGAAAAAATAGTGTATGAGCTAAAAAACAATAGATAGCATTCAGCTGCAAAGTCTTTGTTTATATTGTGATTTAAAACTGCTGTGGATGGCAGTTTCTGAGTGATTGTCACCTCCTTTTTTTTTCTTTTTTTTTTTTTTGCAGAAAATGGCAGACGCTACTCGGCGCCTCGATTATCTCTCTAAATTTAATACAAATCTTAAATCCCTGTTGTGCTCTTTGCTCAAGTGAAGAAAGCTTGCTTTATCTCTCAGCTCCTCCTCTGAAGCTCCTTCTCTTTGCTCTCCACGCAGCCAATCAAAACCCAAAAGTGAATTATGATAAAAAGGAGAAGAAGAAGCAGC
>NW_024652440.1:0-356 GCF_008729295.1 Plectropomus leopardus
CCTGAAAATAATCTGACACAAGTTAAAATATAAAAAATCAAACATGTCATTTGTTCTATTTATATATATATGTTAATGAAATATAATTTTTCTATTTTGCTTTTTTATTTTTCATATTTTATTTTTGAACATGTTTGATTTTTTATATTTTAACTTGTGTCAGATTATTTTCAGGGCAGTGGTCTTGTTAACGGTGACACTTTTAAAAACACTTTCCACATTTTTTGTATTAATTAATAGCCTGTTGAGCCCTCAGAGGAAGTGTGAAGTCAGTAAACCTGTGCAGCTGTTTGTCTACTGTTGAACTGATGAAAATCTTCCTGTGTCTCCTGCTGTAGCTAGAATCAGATAAAGTT
>NW_024652442.1:0-272 GCF_008729295.1 Plectropomus leopardus
AATGAAAATAATGATTGGCACAAAAAGACACTCAAAAGTCAAAATGGAGTGGACTGTTGGAGTGATGACAGACAGGTCAAGGCTCATTACAATGACGGAGATATGAAAAAAAAAAAGATTTGCAGATAGAAAAGTGAAGTTAGTCAAAAGAAAGAAAGGGGGATGAACAGCTATATTGATGACACACAGACTGAATAAAGGGGATGTCATGGATGACTCAGTCATACTGTAATTATTAGAAACTGCCAAATGGAAAAAGTGAAACAGTGAGA
>NW_024652443.1:0-2435 GCF_008729295.1 Plectropomus leopardus
ATGCCAAAAAGGTCATAAAATGTCATGGTAAAGCACGCTTCAAAAGAATAATAAAACTTCATAGTATACTGTACCATAAAGGAGTAAAAAAAATGACATAGTATAGTATGTCAAGAAAAATTATATTATAGTGTGGTGAAAAAAAAGTCAAAAAGTCATAGTACAGTATGTGGAAAAAAGCTTGTGAGTTGAATATGTACACATGCTATGCTACCACTTTTTTTGACATAATATACTATAACATTTTTAACACAATTTTTGACACACTAAATTATGTTTTTTTCTCTGACATACTATGCAATAACTTAACAGCTTTAAAAAAGTAATAGCATAGTATGTCCTTCAAAATGGCATTGAAAAGTCATGGCATACTTTATCATACAAAATGCCATTAAAAAAAACCCTTAGTTTAGCATGTTGTCCAAAATGGCATAAAAAAAGTCATAATATAGCATGTGTCCAAAATGGCATTAAGTCATCATGGCATACACAATGTTGTCCAAAATCTCATAAAAAATGTCAAAGTTCAATATGTCATCCAAAATAGCACAAAGTGTCATACTGTAGCATGTCCTCCAATTTGGCATGCAGTCATTGTATGGCATGTTGTTGAAAATGGTATAAAAATATTTTTTGCCATACTATAGCCTTGCCTTTTCTGTCATTTTTTCAACATGCATCATTATAGTGCTTTTGGCTGTTTTTGCAACATTCTATGCTATAGCATGTGTTGGCAGGCTATTTTATGCTGTTTTGAGTTGTTTTCAACTGTTTTTGAGACATGTCAATTTTGACATTTTTTGCCATACTATAGACTTGCCTTTTGGTCATTTTTTCAACATGCATTATTTTGGTGTTTTTGGCCGTTTTTGCAACATTCTATGTTATAGTGTGTGGTGGCACCTATTTTTTTGCTGTTTTGAGGTGTTTTCATCTGTTTTAAAGAAATGTCAGTTTTGACATTTTTTGCCATACTGTAGCCTTGCCTTTTCAGTCATTTTTTGAACATGCATTATTTTGGTGTTTTTGGCCATTTTTGCAATATTCTATGCTATGGCTTGTCTTCGTATGCTATTTTATGGTGTTTTGAGGTGTTTTCAGCTGTTTTTGAGACATGTTAATTTTGACATTTTTTGCCTTTTCGTTCATTTTTTCAACATGCATTATTTTGGTGTTTTTGTCTGTTTTTGCAAAATCCTATGCTATAGCGTGTGCTGCCATGCTATTTCATGCTACTTTGAGTTGTTTTCAACTGTTTTTTGAGACATGTCAATTTTGACATTTTTTGCCATATAGCCTTGCCTTTTCGGTCATTTTTTCAACATGCATTATTTTGGTGTTTTTGGCTGTTTCTGCAACATTCTATGCTATAGTGTTTCTTGGCACGCTATTTGATGCTGTTTTTTGAGGTGTTTTCAACTTTTTTTGCGACATGTCAATTTTGACATTTTTTGCCATACTATAGCCTTGCCTTTTCGGTCATTTTTTCAACATGCATTATTTTGGTGTTTTTGGCTGTTTTTGCAACATTCTATACTATAGCGCGTGTTGGCACACTATTTAATGCTGTTTTGAGGTATTTTGAGGTGTTTTTGTGACATGTCAATTTTGACATTTTTTGCCATACTATAGCCTTGCCTTTTCGGTCATTTTTTCAACATGCATTATTTTGGTGTTTTTTTGCTGTTTTTACAATATTCTATGCTCTAACGTATCTTGCAACGCTATTTTATGCTGTTTTGAGGTGTTTTAGGCTCATTTTGCGACATGTCAATTTTGACATTTTTGCCATACTATAGCCTTGCCTTTTCGGTCATTTTTTCAACATGCATTATTTTGGTGTTTGTGGCCGTGTTTGCAACATTCTATGCTATAGCGTGTGTTGCCATGCTATTTAATGCTGTTTTGAGGTATTTTGAGGTGTTTTAGAGACATGTCAATTTTGACATTTTTTGCCATGCTATAGCCTGGCCTTTTCAGTCATTATTTCAACATGAATTATTTTGGTGTTTTTGGCCGTGTTTGCAACATTCTATGCTATAGCGTGTGTTGGCACGCTATTTAATGCTGTTTTGAGGTGTTTTCAACTGTTTTTGAGACATGTCAATTTTATTATTTTGGTGTTTTTGGCTGTTTTTGCAAAATCCTATGCTATAGCATGTGCTGCCATGCTATTTAATGCTGTTTTGGGGTATTTTGAGGTGTTTTTGAGACATGTCAATTTTGACATTTTTTGCCATACTATAGCCTTGCCTTTTCGGTCATTTTTTCAACATGCATTATTTTGGTGTTTTTGGCTGTTTTTGCAAAATCCTATGCTATAGCGTGTGCTGCCATGCTATTTCATGCTGTTTTGAGTTGTTTTCAACTGTTTTTGTGACATGTCAATTTTGACATTTTTTGCCATACTATAGCCTTGCCTTTTCGGTTATTTT
>NW_024652444.1:0-9981 GCF_008729295.1 Plectropomus leopardus
TTACAGAGCGATAGTAAGGGATAGAGATCCAGAAAATGCTCAGCTACAATGACAAGCGTCTGCCTCGGTCGCCATCTTGGCCGGCCAGTTCAAAGATTGGACTAATACCCGCCGGTCAACACTGAGGCAAATACCTTGGTCTCTTCACAACCTGCTTTTGTCTTCAGCACTCTGGCATAAGCCTTCTTTGAAAAAATGTAGATAACAGTTAAAAGATACTTGAACCCAGCATTGTATTGCGACAACGCCTGCAAGTCACAGAGGTCAAGTTGAAATTGATTTAGGAGTCAGGGTACGAATACTCTATTTCTGGGAAAATGTATCCTGGCAGGTTATTTAAGGTATACGTATCTTCCTCTGATAGAATTTTTTTCACCCTATCTACTTTGACTTTACTCCCCGTTTCATCCTGCACGGCCCTGTGAAGACGGTCCACTCCCCCAAAACTGCGGGGATGGGAGGGATTGTAGTAAATTTTTTCCATCAAAATTTCTTTTCCATCTTTCTGCAAGCTGTGTCATTTAAAGAATGACAAGCGTCACGTAATACTCCTTCTCTTTATATGTTTTTTATTGACACATTATGTTATACACACATTACAATTAACACACATACACAAACACATTGTCATGTCAAGGAAGTTATGTTAAGTTGTTTTTTGTCTTGTGTCTATGTTGTCTTGTGATGTCCTGTTTTATTTTGAAATCCTAACTCTCCTCTTGTTTCAGGTCACCTTACTTCCTCCCTTTGTGTGTTTTCCCGCCATTGTGATTGTCGGCCCCGCCCTGATTGTCTCCACATGTTTCCCCTTACCTTGTGTATATATAATCTGCGTCTCCCTTTGTCCTGTGCTAGTTCGTCTTGTCTTGTCAGCCAGTGAACCAGCGCCGTATTCATGCCAAGTTTTGTTGTTGCTCAAGTTATTGTATTGTTCAGGTTTGAAACCTATTTTATTTTGATACTTTGTTGGACTCAAGTTTTCTGTTACCTTGTAAGAGTGAATTTTTGTTGATACTTTGTTGATCTCTAGTTTTCCTACAACCTCATTTGAGTGAATTTATGTTGATACTTTGTTTCTTATCTCTGAGTATTTTTGCTGTTACTTTTCCTCTTCGGAGTGATTTTGTGTTTTGCATTTGTTTTTGTAAGAGACTTTTGGTTCTGGTGTCGTGCATTTGGGTTCATTGCTGTTCAGTCTTGTCACACATTCTAAGATACAGTGCTACAGGCACTTATTCTTCAGAAAATGCAATGCTTGTGCATTAATGGACTGGTGGTACTGCTGTTAATATCGACGTGTAACACTTGTAAGGTAACAAGATGGGCCAGAGTATCTACAAGCAAAGTATACCATACAAACAAATGATACTTTAATTTCTGGAAAATCTTTGATGACATACTGAAAAAGCGAAGTAAAACATCAGTTGCAAAAGTTTCTGACATCGTAACAGCTTTTAGCACACTCCCTTCCCACTGACCTTCTGAAGACTGAGCTCTTACTGTTTCCATTACCTTTTCTAATTTTTCTAAAAATCTACAACTCCATTGTACTTTGGCACTTTGTTTATAGTGATTTCAATGGCCTAATGTAAAAGAGTCGATAGCTCAAAAATGATGTACCATTCCCTCACAGCTTGAAACAGTCCTCTCAAACAATTTCTCATTGTGCAATTGTCTAGCAATAACTATATATGAGAAAAAAGCATGCACTTTAAAAAAAGAAAAATAGTCTTCTGAACCACTCCAAAGGTCAGCAGCTGCTCAAAGTTGAGCTATTTTCAGAGTCCTCTCCAACAAACAAGTTTGTTGATTTTGTCCACAATCTTCTCTGATGACTTCAGATCGTGAAGAAATGTCTTCACAATGCCTCAGATGCTGGATTCACTAGTATATATGTGCTGTGAATACAGCAAGTTGAGGATGGCTGGAACAAACCATGGTGTCCAGAGATTTCTCATAAGTGGGTTAATGTGAGTCCGGAATAAACACTCTGGGATCTCCCACAGGCATTCATGCTGTACCTGGCTTGGGTGGCTGACATGGCATCCGTAGCAGGTCTTGGTCCGATACTGGCTCAGAACAATGTTCAGCAGATGAACGATGGCAGATTTAACACCGTCAAGAAGCAGCGTCGAGAGCACAGCATCCGGCTGGTCACTCTTTGAGCGTATGCAATTGCACTACAACCCATCACGCAGCTCCACGTGAGGAAGGGGCGTGCATGCCCGCCGATAGGGCGGGACAAACAGGTCTGTTGTCCCGGGCCCAGGGTGGGGGGGGCAAAACTGGGCCCTCATTAAGTTAAAAATATTCCTATATGTGAAAGAAATAAGTAATATTTGAGTTGCATAAAAGCTTTTTCTTTGTTTTTCTTCCTAATTGTTGAAATAGTGATCAAAAATCCCCCCACCCCCAACACAAAAATTGTTTGGCCATCGATCAAAACTTGATGTTGCCATTTGATTTGAAGTTCAGTATCGTCAAAATGTCTGGTCAGCACACGTCTGGTGCTCAGAAAAGGAAAGAAAAGATAAGAGCAGACGAAACTAGAGGCCTTAGAGATTTTCTAGATAAATATTTTTAAAAAAAAGGTGACGGTGAAGCTGGGACTGGTAAAGTCAACGTAGAGCGAGGTAAGAAACAGCACCAATTTTTACCAGCCTTGTAACGTGACTTAGCTCTAACGTTAACGTCCATAAGCTTGTAGAAAAGCCTGACACAAGACGTAATCTTTGGCAGAAACAGTTGAGTTTGAAAGAGACAGAGAAGGTGAGTCAAAGGAGAGAGCCCCAGCTGCAGTCAGGTGACAGAGAGAGTGATGTGAGAAGCGCTCACTCTCCTGCACAAACCCCCAGGAAGTGCGCCACCCTCTGAAGCAAAATTTACATAGTGGCCAAAAGTAGATCTACAGCGTCACATGATGCACACTGGCCCAGAAAGACTTTTCCCCATTTGTTAACATTGGGAAAGAGACCTCCTTAAATAACTGGATAATTTTTTTTGAGACATGTTGACTTTTCAGAAGGCATTTTTTTATAGCCATTATTAAAAACATTAAGTCCTAAAGACGTAAAATGCACTATTTTCCGAATCAAGATTTGGAATTCGGTGTTTCTCCAGACATAAAATGAATGTGCATCAGACCCGCGGGACTCTATCGCGGGAACGCGCATGTAACTCTTGGAGTCCCTGACACAGCACAGGCTTCGTACCGGCCGTAGTAATGGATTTTTTTTTTTTTTTTTTTTAATCACAGTCATTTTCAACACATCCATATGCTGCTGGCTGTAAAGCTGTAATATGGACGTCTTTCCGTGTCTGTATCAGAGACCGTATATACAGTCTACGGTCTGTATTCAAACTACCGGTTATCAGTGAGCAGCGCGGAGCACTAGTGACAGTTACTGAAAGGTACTGAACGTAGTATTCTTAAAGTTGAGCTGTGTAATAAAACACGGGGCAATATTACAAGCAGCACCTTTTATTACCTTTTTATGGGCACAACACATTCTGATTCTGTTAATTTGATTTCTCCGGTTGTGATTACGATATGATTCCCTGATGAGTTGTATGTATATGTGTGTGTATGTGTGTGTGTGTGTAGTGAGAGATAAATATACCATTATCTGATAATCACGTAAATATTAAAACCGACAGCTCTGTCTTTATACCGCCAATTAGCTGCTGTTGCTAATAAGCTAATGCTCGGGTACACTCAGCCGCGTTCAGCTGTCGTTAATCACTTCTACGCATGCTCTATGGGCCAGTAGATCCGGGTATTTTGCACTTTTCTAAACCCGGAAAAAGAGTTTTCTCTGCTTCATGCGCCACTGAGCAGCTCTCATAGGAATGAATGAGGCCCCGCCCCCACGGCTGTATCCAGACTTCCTTATAATGGTCCCGCAGCGGAGGGACAGAGTCAGGTTGCCAGTGAGAGAGACGAGAGAGACGAGAGAGACAGAGAAATAGTCACAGTGGAGCGGGAGGGGCCCGCTGTCACGGAGTAGAGGGACAGGGACAGGGTCAGGTTGCCGGTGAGAGAGAAGTGAGAGACAGGGAGCATCACAGTGATGCAGGAGGGGCCCGCTGCTCCGTCGGAGGGTCTGAGCAGGCTGGATCAGAGACTGATCAGACACTTGATTTTAGCGACCCTGCATTTTGGCCAAATAAAGTGACAGACTCTGATAGAGTAGACATCATATGTGTCATGGCAAAACGAACAACATTCTCTGAGAGGGCAAAGGAATTGCCAGCAGATGCAGAGGGCAGGGAATTCCCAAACTAATTGACATTTTCCACATCCCCCAATGGATGGGAAAAAATCAATAGGGACTGGATAATATATAGCAGCTCAAAAAAGGCCTCTTCTCCTGTGAAGTAAAGAAACTGGACTTTAAAGACATCATAGACGATTTTGCCACAGGGAAAGTTTGGCGCATGGCACCCCAGCAAAGCTGTCAGCTGGCCTGGAGGCGTGTATGCGTAACAAGAGTGCCTGAATGGCGAATATATGATGTTCAAAACGACGCAAAAGCACAAGGTGGTAGAGTCACAGGGTCCTAGAGTCCGATCTATATATGTTAAAGGAGAGGGGCGGGGGAAAACAGGTGGGAGTGACCTCGTAACTTGATCTTTTTTTTTTTTTTTTTTTTTGAATAAGAGAGATTCTTTTTTACACCTCCTGATAGCATCGACTGGTGCAAAACAGCATGCCAATTTGGATCTCACAGTCATCCAACATTTTCATCCACTCCTTCACCGGCACACTCAGGTTAGTTAAAAATATCCCATTTTCAGAACTGAAACTCTCCACAATGGATTGACCCACAGGAGTTTTTCCAAACATTTGAAAAGTCACTCTTAAGAACCATTGGGTGGAGACGTCTCATATTGATTTCCAAATCACTGTGACAGTCTTTTCCAACTCTTGTTCTTCAACAAGGCTCTGATTCAGCGTTGCCTAGTCCGCTCCATCCACCTTTACAATTTGGATGCTGTTTGGATGGCTCTGCATCTCATCAGATGATGGTATTGCCTCACCTCTCAACCATCTGAACACCACAGAGAACAGGACTTCTCAATCGTTTGAGGTGAACCGGGCTCCAATCTTCCCTGGACCAAATTGCTCCCCTGATAAAAGCGGTAGAAAAGCACTTGGCCAACATAGTAGTTAAAGTGGTAACCCCACTTTTTATTCTCTTCCAGGCCCCATTCAGCCTGCAGGTCGCACGTCGTAGGTTCTTGAATTCTGCAATTCTGCAATGACCATCAGCAGGGTCTCAAGATATTAGATATTATATGTAATATATTTATATGATGTGGGATATGATATATTTATATAATGTTGTGATATTGTGTATATATGTATATGTGTTTGTGTGTGTGTGTGTGTGTTTAAGTACGAGTAAATTAAGGACACAATTTTAATGCGCTCATATGCGGAGTTTGAACACGTTTTTAGAAAGAAGTGCAACACCGCTGCAGCTGCAAAAGAGAGGGAGACGGCGTGGGAGAACATTGCTGCCCGGGTCAATGCGTAAGTTTAAATGTAGTCCTTTGCAATCACAATACTATTACAGGGGAAAACTGTTTGAATGGTAGTGCATTAATTTATTTCATTTTATTACATTTAGGTGCAATCCCGCGGGGGAGAAGCGCACGTGGCAGCAGCTTAAGATGAAATATAAAAACATTGTTCAAACAGGTAAGACCTCGACACAATCTCATGGAGGTACCTCATTTTGATCATGTTTTACATTGTAAAGTAGCCTAAATATTAAGTGGCTGTTATCCCACACATAGCCTAAATGTCTTCATCCATATAATGTTTTGTTAAATAATTAAGTCTATTTAAACTAACACAGACTTCTACTCAGCCAACAGAAAGAAAGCAGATGCCCGTAAAACGGGTGGTGGCCCAGCACCTCCACCTCTAACAGAGGCAGAGGAGCTGGCCCTAAGCCAGAATTTTGGGAGGCCAGTGGCTGAGGGAATCCCTGGAGGGAACTCATCCTCTGAGACCACCCCCCAAGACACAAGTGCTTTTATAAAATGTAATATGCCTATAAATATATTTTTAAAGCATATTCGTACAAATATTAATTTCTCTTTCATGTCTTTTTTTTTTTCTTTTGGCCCAACAGATTCTGATGGTGCTATCTGCCTGGTGGAGCCCCTTCACACCACAACAGGCCTTGTAACTGTAAGTAGGCAATACTCCAAAGATTTTGCCAAATGGTAGTTTAAGTATACTGAAACATATCACTCATCTAGGATGAAGAGGATGAAACTGTGTCTGCTGCCTTTACAGAGGGGAATTCAGAAAGGCATACAGAGGTATGTTACTAATAGTTCTCTTCCCATTCACATTTCTTAACATTCTCGTGGAATATAGAGTGTGACATTTAGCCTACACTGAAGTATTGCACGTTCTCATCCTTTTTAACAGAGCATGGCTGGGCAACAGCAGGACAGTCCCTCAACTTCCACTGCACAGATGGACACAGTGAGATGGATGTTCAGTAAACTCCAGAGGTTCATTCTGTGGAATTCATGTACAACTGTATAATTTAATGTTGTCTATGTGTTCCCAGTTACCAGTAAAAGAGATATACAAAATACACTTGCTGAAAAAAATCCAGAAAACAGATAAAGAAATACAATACTTGGACCGCCAGATTAGGAGGGCCGATCTGGAAATTGCAATACTGGAGCACAAGTTAGAGGTGGGTGCATGGTCACAGATGAATTATGTTAACTATTGGAACATTAACTAAACTAGCTCTTTTATTTGCAGGAAATAAAGAAGACCAAATGAAATGTGTATCATGTCTTTATTTGACTGCTGTGGTGGTGATGATGGTGACTTAAACTCTGAAGTGATTATGGCATATGGTGTCTCTGACTGCTCCGCCGTCCTGGATAGCTGGCAGGTGGATGGGGTCATCATCTGGGTCTTCAATTTGTAGGGCAGGGTGTTGCTCTCCTCTAATAGTGGCAATATTATGAAGAACAACACATGCCACAATAATATTACAGGCCCTCTCAGGGGTCACCCTGAGGTGACGCAGGCACTGGAAACGGGCTTTCAGCAGGCCTATGGTCATCTCCACCCGGGCTCTTGTCCTGCAGTGAGCCCGGTTGAAGTTCTGTTGGGGGCCTGGTTCAGGGTCAGGGTATGGGGTCATCAGCCTAGGTTGGCATGGGTAACCCCTGTCACCCAGCAGAAGGCCATCAAACTCTCCTGTAACATATAGTGGATACATTAGAGTATATTAAAGGAGGGAGACAAGTGAATTATATTTTGAAAATCTTTAGGCTGCTTACCACGTTGCAGTCTGTTGCTCAGGTTAGACTCATGATAAATCCTTGAGTCATGAACAGATCCAGGCCACTTGGCCTCCACATTGGAAATGATGTGTGCAGCATCACATACGATCTTGACAGTGCAGAGACAGATGTTGAACTATGATGCAGTCTTTAACATTTTGAAACAGTAGTCAATCTACCTGTAGCCCACCTGCACATTTATGCTGTGAATGGACTTCCTATTCACATAATCGGCTTCATTGTGTGAGGGAGCTGTGATGGGGATGTGTGTGCCATCTATGCAGCCAATCACACTGGGAAATCCTAAAAGAAATTAAAATTACTAATCCCAGTCTGAGGTTGCAGCACAATGTCATTAACGAAATATGATTCAAAATTAATTTAACAGATCTCTACATCATTTACCTGCAATCCTGTGGAACTCCTCCTTGATGGCTCTGACAGGTTTATGTCCAGGGAAAACGACAAAGATGTGTAAAAGTCGTTTCAGGGCCAGGCACACTTTTCTGACCGCCCTGCATACAGTTGCCTTGCTTAAATGCTCTGCATCTCTGACATTATACAAGAAACTGCCATTTGCAAAGAACCGCAGCGCAACACACAATATCTGATGGGATGTGAGAGCATGACTGCGGTTGGTAATGTTGCAAATGTACGGACGGATTAGGTTGTGTATGTATAATATGGACTGTGATGTGAAACGGTACCGCTCAAAAAGATAACTGTCCGGAAATGCAAGAACATCTATCGGCGGTCTGAAAACAATCTCCCGATGAATATTTAGGCCTAATTCTCTGCGCAGTAATGCTGCTCCTTCATCCACTGGATCATTAATGAAAGGGCATGCCATTTTAACAGACGGCAGAACTATACTCCGACACTCGCCTGCTGACTGAATGAATGAATGAGGAAATCAAATAGCGTATGTGGCTGAAAGAGGGCGGAGACAGAGAGAAACTCGAGGTTCATTGAGAAAAACCTGGTCCCGACCAGGTTAGGGTCATAGAGTCTGTTACTACGGTAACTGACCGAGAGCATAAGTTACCCCTCTCTGTGAAACAGGCTAGAGTTACACTTCTTTTCTGGTTTGAGTTACCTCCCTTTTTGAAACGGAAAACTTGAGTTTCCCTCATTTCAGGGTTAACAGACTCAGAATTTTCACTAAACCTGCTTTGTGAAACGGACCTCAGGGCCACCGCAGTTTTGCCCCACTCACTGCTAAAGCAAATGTTTTAAACAAATTATTATTATAGTATTAAGTCATTTAATTTTAAGTTACACTTGAATGATTGGGTAATTTTTGACCCATGTGTGTAAACTTGATGTAGTAATATAAAAACTATTTTTGTTCATAATGCACGAAAGGAAAAATGGAAATGATGATCGGTGGTAATCAAAACCAAGATGTTTAAAGAATACTTGGAATATTCAATCATAAAATAAATTGATTTCAAAAGATATAATAAAGAAAAACTCAGCCAGCATGAAATAACCTGGGAAATGAATGGTCATTTTTGTCCCATGTTGTACATTAGAAGGGGTGTTCATATGTTGCGCATCAAAGGGTTAAAGGCAGTTCACTCCTTCAACAGATTATCACCACAGAGGAGCGCAGATTCTCCTAGAATCTATATATACTGATGAGAAGCCTTTGCTAAAATGACAAGTTGTGGATGAAAGTGCAGATAGAATCCAGCGTGCACTAATTTGTACATGCACAGGAAATGTTTTCCAGCCTACAGGTGCTCCTTCATGTATTAATACAAGAGTAAAGAAAAGAAGTGTTTCATAGACTAGATATGAAATGTTCCCTCTAATTGAGCCCTGTTGCTCTGCCATGTGGCAGGAAGCAAAGCTGAGTGTATACGCCCGCTAAGCCGTGGCAGCTGTCCAAACAGCGCCATGTTCACATTCTAAACTCAATGGGCCATGAAATCAAAGTCATCTTGCTAGGATTATGACATTCAGCATTCAGCAAGGGCTGTCTGCCTGGGCTAGAATTCACCACGACATTGTCTCCTCTATATTAATGCTCAACCTGGGAGAATATCTTGTATAATTTTGCTGAAACACACATACACAAATGCCAGGGGCAAGCAGTCAGTCTTCTCCATTCTGTGTGTATTGATTTTATAAAAGCCAATATCTAGAGAGGACATGTATTATTATTTCAAAGACTCCTTTTCTCAGCATCAAAGGAGATTTTAATTTTGCTGCAGCTCATACAGCATGATCACATAATCTATCCATGCATTGCTCTGTCTAGTTTCATTCACCAATGAAGGTAGTCCAGATGTCCTTCTTCCCAGCCATGTCCTCTAGCTCTTCCTGTTGCTCTCCAAGATATTCCAGCCGATTCTTACTCTGAAAGCTACCATCCATGTCCAACCAGAGCGTGGCCGGATGGTGTCAGATGAAATCTCAAATTAAATTTTGTTTTTTAAACTTTGTTCAAAAAATAATTAATAAATCTACCTTCTACTTTCAGACAAGAATGCACTAGGCCAGGACAGCTAGCATTGTTATTATAAGCCATTGCACAGCCACATGGCACCAGGCGTGTCCACATGCAACTCGCACAAGAGGTGTCACCTGTAAACGTGAATATATATATACATATATATATACACACACACACACACACACACACAC
>NW_024652445.1:0-377 GCF_008729295.1 Plectropomus leopardus
GTTGTTGTCGACGTAACATTAATATGCATCCGTGTCACATTTTGTTGACCAAAACGTACGTTTCTTCATTGTGTCCTTTACCATAACTGCAGTATTGCTCTTGGTATCAGAAAAGCTCTATCTTAAATATTAAATTGCAGTTTGTAAATATTGCAGTTTGCACAGCTCCTGCAGCTGCGCTTTATTTGGAATGATAATTTCAGACCAAACCTTTAATTTTTCAACACGTTCAGGTTTGAATTTTCTGTGTGTCCTGATTATGGGACGTTGACGATATTTTAAGGATGTTTACTAGTAAAAGTATTCTCCAAATTTAATGCACATTCCTAATTTCTGCCATATTAAACAGCATCAGAGCTTTTATCTTCTTTATTTTA
>NW_024652446.1:0-277 GCF_008729295.1 Plectropomus leopardus
TGGAGGGATGTGTATGTGCTCGCAACTCGTAAATACTGTAAATACAATATTATGTATATTAATATATATGTTAGTGTCAATATTGTGATGTATACATTTTAAAGGTACAGTTTATAAGTGAAGTTTAGTTATGGCCTTGTGGGTCTTATTTTGAAAATGTTTTATATTCTTCTGAGTGATGGTTATTTGCAAAGTGTGCAAGTCCAGAATAACTGCAGATTAGATGCTGCGTGTCTTTAGTACAGTGGAGTATTGCTGTAATTTGCATTATTTTATT
>NW_024652447.1:0-394 GCF_008729295.1 Plectropomus leopardus
TCTGAAACATGACATCACTTTTCGTGCTCCTTTCACAGGTTTTTAAATCTTTGGATTTGACACAAATTGGTTTGATTTCTTTACGAAATGGGAAAAAGGGAATGAGCAACTTTGCAATAAAATTTTGTTAAAAAATGTGATTAAAATATTTTTAAAAATATGTTGAAAAAGATCATATAAAGATAAAGCTTGGGGAAAAATGTCCAGAAAACAACAGTTTTAAATATGGTTAACTTTTCTTTTTTTTTTTTTTTTAAGCCAGAGGTTTTTTTTTGTTCTTTTTTTTTTTTTTTTTTTTTTTTAAAAAAAGGGGATTTCTTGCACTTTTTGGGGTAATTTCTGCTTTCTTCCCATGTTTTTGAAAATAACAAACCAACTTGCTCAGGTTTGAGGA
>NW_024652448.1:0-202 GCF_008729295.1 Plectropomus leopardus
TGTGCTCTGCTCCTGAAGAAATACAGTGTAGAGCTGTTCTTTATCCAAATCTCCCCTTATCAGATGTGGGACAAAAAGTGACCTGCAAAAAAGACGTTGGTCTCACATGCATGAACAAACAACAAGGGCTCAATCAAGAGTGTTTTGATTATGAAGTTAAATTGAGATGCTGTAGTTGTCCAACACCAGCTCCTTACACTAC
>NW_024652449.1:0-217 GCF_008729295.1 Plectropomus leopardus
AAGCCAGACACAACTGCAGGAGACAACAAAGACATTTTAAAAATAGTGAAACTGATGAAATCTGTAATAGAGTGCAAATGTGAGTTAGAATTCTCCCTCACCATATCAGACATGTTTAATGGCCTTATAGACACCACCATCTACAGCGCTGCCTTTCTTATATAGATACATTTATACGACGTCCTCCACCATCACCTTGTCTGTTGTGTGAATCATT
>NW_024652450.1:0-443 GCF_008729295.1 Plectropomus leopardus
TGAATTAAATAGCATCTGCAATTAATTTCAGTTGTTATCTCAGACCAAGCCCACGTTGCCTTTGTGTAGACAAAGCGCCCCGGTGTAAAAACCAAGCGGCATATATTGAGATTTGTGCACGGGTTTGTTCGTTTAAAAATCTCTGCGACAAGCCAGCAGGGCGGAGTTTTTTGTTTATTTTTATAAACAGTAGTGGAAGGAAGTATCCAGATCCTTTACTTAAGTAAAAGTACTAATACCACATGGTGAAAATACTCTCTTACAAATAAAAGTCCTACATTGACAATGTTACTAAAGTAAAAGAAAGTAAGCATATTCTGAAAAATATACTTAAAGTAATAAAAGTACCCAAACCTCAAAATTACAAAAAAACCCAATAAAACTCTAAATTATTAAAAAAAGAAAATAACAAGTAAAGGTAGTACTTTTACTTAGGTAAAGGA
>NW_024652451.1:0-284 GCF_008729295.1 Plectropomus leopardus
TTTGGAATCAAACAAAATCAATACATTTGAAATTATATTCAAACAAATAATATTTACACAACTGGAAAATAAATTGTACCTGTTTAGAACCAAACAAAATCTTTTAATTTTATCAGTTTTGAAAAATATATTCAGGAAAACTATTTACAAAACCAGAAAAAAAACTGTACTGATGTTTGTGTATGTGTGTGTGCAGGGCAACACTGATGAAACCTATCATCATTTAATTTTATGTCATGTTTTACATGATTCACCACAGTGATACAAAACTGCTTTCATCCTGT
>NW_024652452.1:0-279 GCF_008729295.1 Plectropomus leopardus
TGGAATACTGCTGATCTCTTGCAAGAGAATAAAAATACTTGAAACCTAGAGCGACATCACTTTTCTTCTGCTGCTTACAGATGGCTTTCACACCTGTGATTCTGTCAGGTTGATGCGAGTTTCCTTCAAAAAACATGGAAAAAAGTCCAGGAGCACTTTGATTATTTATGTTTCACAAATTGCAAGAAATTAGTAGATTTGATTTAGAAAAGTAGTTATAAAACGCTCGCAAAATTACTTAGAAGAATTATTATAATTACATATTTGAAGTTATATTGC
>NW_024652453.1:0-319 GCF_008729295.1 Plectropomus leopardus
GAAAAAATGAAAATTATTCAACAATAATCATTACTTGCAGCCCTAGTCTGGAACGATATGAGTTTATTTTTTATTTTTAGAAAATAAGGTATCGGACAAATTAAAATATTGACCTGGGATGATGCTAGCTGAAGGGATCAAGTGATTTATCCTGAGGAGATCTGTACCAAATTTCATGGCAATCCATCAAATTGTTTCTGGTTTATCTTCTCATAAATTATAAATAAATTATAAAATAAATATTGTGCCATAGTATATTGTACCTGTAGTGTATGCTTTTTTGAATGAAGGTGATTGTGGCAGAGTTTCTCAGTGAATT
>NW_024652454.1:0-202 GCF_008729295.1 Plectropomus leopardus
AAAAAAAAAAAAACAACCAAGAAGTAATTCTTCTGACTATACTCATTCTGGTTGTGGAGGTCATCAGATTGTCTGAGACTAAGTGGCTTAAGTGCCTCTAACCTTAAGTGCCTCTGATACTTAGAGAAGTACTGCCTTGTTCACTATATCTTTCCTGTGAAATGTGATCAGAACTCGTACGTCATTGCTGCTGGACGACATG
>NW_024652455.1:0-2046 GCF_008729295.1 Plectropomus leopardus
GTGATGCTGGAGAAAAATAATAGGTTGGTAAGTCTTTTTTTTACCATGTTGTCAAAAACTGACTCTTTGGGTTGGTGTTTTGGACGATCAGTATTTGGTGACTTTGAAATAAGGCTCAACAATCAACTATCTATTTCAAGAATCTGCATCTTTAAATTGTTCATAAATATTGTGTTATTTTTGGGTGACCATTATAAAGTTATTGTTGTTTATATTTGTTTATATTTCTTTTTTTTTTATTTTTAACACTTTACCAGTGCTTAATAAATGGTTTATGAAGCATAAATAAACATTGTGTTGTGTATGTTACAAATGATAGACTCTGCCTCTTCATTTCGAATACTGTATCATTAATGTATTATTTAGGTTTTCATTTATTTAAGTTGTCATTCGTGAGTTGTTAACTTTTTTGTGTTCCCATCATTCTTGACTCCTTTTATATTTATGTGTGTTGCATTAACATTGACTTTTTGTTCATAAATGTGTTCAATGTGATGATCAAACACTTTCATTTGATTTCTATCATTTATGAACAAATATAGATCACTGACAAAATATTTAATGTGGCCAAATTAATATCAGTCAATTCTTTTTTAAATCCCTTATTACTCATTAAATAATTATTATGATCATCAGTTGCAACTTTATAGGCCATCCAAATATTGTTAGAGTTTTTACAAACCAATTATTAATCATTAACAATAATCATTTAAATGTTTGTTCACAGTAAAATAACTACTTATAAATGTGAATTAGCTATCAATTTATTATTTCTTAATAGTGTTTTTTTTTGTTCAGAAAGTCTTACTGATTTATTTACAAATTATTTGTTTTGTACATTTTTCAGGCCTTTAGAGGGAAACAAAAATTGTGGGGGGAAACAAGATGACACATAAAGGCTTTTAGCCTGAATCAAATAGAGAACGATGCTGCTACAAGTTAAACTGCTAAAGACGTTAAATACTGTAGTTTTATTCAAACAATTGAAGCCGACGTTCAGTTTTAATTAAAAGCATTTATAAGGCTATGGGCTTAAAAAAATCACAGACAGAGAAGAGTCCATAAACAGAAAAATCACTGACTCTCACTATAACAATTGCATCTGTCTAAGACATACTCATAATAATAAATCAAACCGGCTCAAGACCTCGATTTCTTCCCTTCTGACATACTCAACTATGAATATCTCCAAAATATAATAAATGATCAGGATTTAGATTCAAGTCGCAAAGCTTGAACCGCTGAAGTGCAGGTCTACAGGGGAATAAGCAATGACTTTTAGAAACATCTGGGATTAATTCTTTCGAATGCAACAAACCCTTATAATCTACTCAAAATCTGTGCAGTGTTCATTGTTGTAAATTAATGGATCTTTTTGTCAAAACTACTGCAAAACACACATTTCAATCATGCTGACATCCGAGGCTCATCGCTGCCAAATGCTCCAAAATCTATAAAAACAAATTAAAAAAAGATTGCTTAAAAATAAAAATTGGGGGAAGAAATATGTTTGCGAATATTTTTTAAAAATAATTCCGTACTAAATCCACACAACAGATATTGGTGGGGAGGATGAATATTAAAATGATAGATTTTTTACTGTTGTCAGCGTAAAAACCGATCACATCCCCTGAGCACAGAGGAAACTGAACCTTTAAAGGATAAAAATATAAAATATATCCACGAACATACCTGATTCATTTTTGCAATAAATAAATGTGAAACAATGAAAAAAAAAACACACACACATACCTGAAAAACCATAATAACTACGAGGAGCAGGAGAGGAAGGGATGATGGAAAGGAAGGAGGAGAGATCAATTCTGTCTGCTGGACTAAAGAAAGAAAGAAAGAAAGTCAAAGATTCAAGGAGGGGAGGAAGAGTGGAAAGAGAGAAAGAGGGAGGATACTGTAGAGGGATGAGATAGAGGGGAGGAAGGGGTCAAAGGTCACTCTCATTTTTTATCCATTACTGCTGAGGGTTACATTCTGGGTCATGGCTGTGTGTGTGTGTGTGTGTGTGTGTGTGTGTGTGTGTGTGTGTGT
>NW_024652456.1:0-225 GCF_008729295.1 Plectropomus leopardus
AGACTTTTCTCTCTGCTGCTGAAAACTGAGAGAAACAGTGAAGTTTATTGATCTCAAAGTATTTCTACCTCTGGTTTCACTGATTTCATGTGAAAGTAAAAGTTGTTTTATTGCCGTTAAAGGACCCTGATGTCCTCTGAGGACAGGGACGCATTTTCATTTATTTCATGTCTTTGACCTGATGATCTTGTTCCAACACTCTCGTACCTAAATCCAGCAAAGATC
>NW_024652457.1:0-228 GCF_008729295.1 Plectropomus leopardus
CACCCTTTGAAACCTAAGTTAACTGATTTCATTCATAAACTTATGGGGAAGACAATAACCTACATATTTAGACATGGTCCAAAAATAAGCAAACAATTAGAAAAAAGTTAAACGAAAAATACCTGAAAATAACCACAAATAAGCCAACAATCAAAGAAGAAAATAACCTAGGAAAAGTGCTGAAAAAAATAAGTAACTTAATTAATTGATTAATAATAATAAATAAAT
>NW_024652458.1:0-217 GCF_008729295.1 Plectropomus leopardus
ACTCACACACACACAGAAACAGAAACACACCAACAGTTTGTATTAATCAGATAAAAAAGTCAAAATTTCTTCAGGAGCCAAACTTTCATTTGCTGTAAAAACAGGAAGAGAAGGAGACAAATGTCTGTCCAACTTCCTGTTCATCCACACCGCTCTGTGTGTGTTTCTGTATGTGTGTTTTCAGCATCTGGTTTGTATTAAACATGAAGCACAAGAG
>NW_024652459.1:0-224 GCF_008729295.1 Plectropomus leopardus
ATAGACCTCTGTCTCTACTCCTGCACCAGATAACATAATTTAAAATAGAGTCATATTTGTCTTCTCAAGGGTATCAAGGGTCTTCAGGACGCTCGGAGCTTGAGGGTTGTGTAAGCACGACGGTAATCCCTTAAATTACATTAATTTGTTGCTTTACATTTTGTTTAGAAAAGTCATGTCTCCACTTATTTGTAAACATGATTGTCCTCTGCAGCAGGACCCCA
>NW_024652460.1:0-303 GCF_008729295.1 Plectropomus leopardus
TTTTTTTTTACTTTTCTTTTGTGCTTATTTTCAGGTAATGTTTTTAGTTTTTTAAAATTGCTTTTATATATTTGTTTATTTATTTATTCCTTCATTTATTTTTGCTTATTTTTAAAGTAATTCTCTTGTAACCTTTTGCTATTTTCTTGTTAATTTTTGGGACATGTCTTTTTAAGTTGCTCATTGCCTTCCCCCTTATGTTTTTTAAAAAGAAGGGTTTTCAAAGGGTTGATACTTGTGAAAGGTGTCTAAATCGCAGCAAAGGGAAACTGATTTAGATCCAGGTCTTACAGGATCAAATCA
>NW_024652461.1:0-241 GCF_008729295.1 Plectropomus leopardus
AGGGCATGTGCAATAGCATAAACTGCTTTGTAAACATTATAGGAAACTCTAAGCTCTGTGACATTGAAGAACACATGCTGGGAATTCATTAATGTCTCATCGCGTGTGCATATTTCACTTGTTGCCTCAGTACCTGTGTGTTCCCCAGGCAAAACAGGTCTACAGCCGACCATAATCTCCCAGAAATCCCTAACAAAGGCTGCACTTGGATCAGTATAAGGGCTTATGTCTGTAAGAAATT
>NW_024652462.1:0-231 GCF_008729295.1 Plectropomus leopardus
AAATTCTAGTAATTTTGAAAGTTTTAAATATGTAATTATGATAATTACACAGTTTTTCCCAGCTTTATTCTTTCTCCCCTCGCCTTTTTAATTTTTTTAATTCTCTAAATCTAGTACTCCGTGTTTTTGAAAGAAATTGCACCACTTTGCTCGGGTTCAAAGGTTTAAATACAGAGAAAAAAAGCATCTGAAAGCAGCATAAGTAAAGTGATGTGACTCCAGGTTTTAAAC
>NW_024652463.1:0-258 GCF_008729295.1 Plectropomus leopardus
TTTAATTTTTTTTTTTTTTTTTGGATTGGTTAATTTTTGCCTCTCTTCGTTATTATCTGTTGTGTAATGGATGGTCCAGAGGGACAGAGCACCAACCTTATGTTGGCTATTAATTTTACTTGTAAAATGTGCAATAGACAGATAGATTAAAGGTTAAAAAAACACAACTAAAAATAACCAAACCCAGCAATAAAGTAATAAAGCATGTAACCTGCATACACAGTGACAAGTTAAAGCACATATGTAAAATGGACCACT
>NW_024652465.1:0-246 GCF_008729295.1 Plectropomus leopardus
AAAAAATGAGTTTTTTTAGGTTTTCATAAATTTATAAGACAAAACTCACAAACTTTTATATTAACTTATATATTCTCTGAGAATACAGTCACAAATTTGTCAGAAAAAACATAGAAATTGCCTGAAATGAGTTGCAAATTTATTAGAAAAAAACTGAGATGGTCCATGAGATTAATGAAACTCACGTAATTACATTAGGAAACTTGTATATTCTCTGATAGAGTTTTTTCTTGTAGGTTTGTGACT
>NW_024652466.1:0-5133 GCF_008729295.1 Plectropomus leopardus
TTTTTTTTAAATATTTTTAAAACATTCTAATTGTAATTTGAAATGTTGTACATAAAAAATGACTTAAACATGTATAAATATCTCAAAATAATTCTGTCAGTTGATCAGTCGACTACCCATTTTAGCTGTTTGTACATTTTTAAAGGTTTATGCACATAAATTCTAACTTATAAAGTAACTTGTTACAAATTGTGGTGGAATTATTCTATATGAAGTGTAGTGAAGTTGAAGTGAACTGGCACAAGATTAAAATATTCACATACATAAAAGTACCTCAGATTTGTACTTAAGTGGAGTACTTGAGTAAATGTACTTAGTTACATGCCTGTAGGAGGACTTGTCTTCCCTGTAGGTCTGCAGCAAACACAGCTCGTGTTTAATGAAATTCACAGACATGGACGCCACTGAGAAACGCTGCGGGAGCTGAAAGGGTCAGCAGCTGCACTGAGGCCTCCGATCAACAAAAAGCAACGGACGCAACACCACAAGCCGTCACTGTGCGTGTCAGCGTCACTGTTTCTGCTGAGTCCGGCTGCATTCCCCAAAACAAAACAAAAATTTGGTGAATATGTTTTTAATCCAACATATTACATGCAAATCGTACTGTGTTTTATGCTGAACGCACACTTACGTGTATAAATGTATTCAGTTTCTCTGTGTTCTCATTAACAACTGAGGTGTATTATGCTCTGTTTGTATGGGTCTTATCTTGAGGTCAGAGGTCTAGGGATGATTAGTCAGATGAGTAGAATATTGATACTAGGCTTACATGATATGGACTGTGGGGGTTATTTTTGTGATTAAATACAATAGGTGAGGAATGTTCACTGATGAATGTGCTTGTACGTATATAAGAGACATGCATGAGTTGTAAGGGAGAGATTCACATTGGTCCCGAATCTTCTCCCAGGCAGACCATGGTGCCTGGTGGATGCTGAACTTTGTTGTAATAAATTAATTCTTATGCAACCAAGTTGGTGTCAGCGGCGGTTCCTTCATCAACTACACATCATTGCTACTTAAGAAACAACGACACAACCTTAACAGGTACAAAGTGCTGCAGAACTTTCCACAACCAAAGTGGAAAGACGCTTTTTTGGCACTTTTTCTTTGGCCACTCTGTCTGCCAACGTAAAGCCACAGGCAAGGGAAGTTTTTTTTCCTGCTAATTTAAACTTTGGCCGCCCATTTTAAAGACAGCATTATATTATTGCTTCCTTCGTGACCAGTTTTCTGCTGCTTTTCATACAACCTCTCAGGTAAAGGTCAGTCTCTCGTCTCACAGAAGTGCTCTGTTCTTTAAGTTTGAAGGTATAGATTTAGTTATTTGGCATCGTCGTGTGTATTTTGGTTACTTCCCTGCAATGCATTTGTGGTCACATTCGAGTAAGGTTTCTCCCACTATAAGATGTTTCGCAGACGTGTAGGTTGGTTTTGCAGGAGCGATTGAATGTTAAGATTTACAGAGAAGACGAGACCTTTCTCAGGTTGATGGACGGCCCTGTGTGGAAGCAAAGAGAAGCTATAATAATTTGAATTTTACAAGCTACCAAGGACCTAATTTTGATAAATATGTGCCCCCCTTAAGATGTAGAACATGCACATTCAGGTGAGGACTTTAACTTTGACTAAATTAAAGACATTTCCACACAAACTGATGCAGAAAATCCACAAATCGGTGCTTAAAAATGTACCAGGATGCAAAAAATGAAGCGTTAGGACCTTCACACCCCTGTTTCATACGTGACCCCCTCAATGTTAAAATAAAACACCAGGGGTGTAATAAAATATTTTACTCCTAAACCCATACAGCTAAATGTAAACACTTTACAGTCCCCCTTTTTGACTTTTTAATAAAAATGACATTCTAGAAATTTCAAAGATGAAACTCAAAGGTCTCAGGTCTGAGTTTCAAACACAATTACAGGATCATGAAACAGTTACAGTATCATACTATGAAAGAATGCAAAGTACACAACTGCAGTAAACTTCAGTAAACAACATAAGTATTTCATGTCCAAATTATACCCCCCCCCCCCCTTTTTGTAAATTTTATTTTCAAAAAAAACATTTTTGACATAAATATTCCCACCCTAAAAATTAAAACAAACAAATGTTTAAATGTTTAAAATAAATCAAAGTACAAAAATAAAATAAAAACTGTGGCAACAAATAACAAGGCATCTTAAATAGAACACAAGCTGGAAAAAAATATATCTTAACACCTTTAAAACCTGAGCATATTGACTTAATTTATTTTAAATACATGGTAGGGTGACAAGAGGCTTAACAAGAAATGGCCCAAATATCAGCACAAAAAAAGTAAAAGAAGTACAAGAAAAATACCGGAAAATAAACAAATACATTTAAAGAAAAGTAAGAAACAAACATACAAACAACAACCTTAAAAAAGTATTTAAAAAAAAATAAAAAATATGTCTCTTTTCCTTTTGCTGTGATATAATTTTAAATATATAATTAAGATAATTACAAACATAGTTTTCATTAAATTTTTTCCTTTTTTTTTGATAATAATAATTTTTATCCCTCATTTAAATGTCTACTCTAAAACCGATAGGCAGCCAATGCAATGATTTTAAAAAAGGCGTTATTTGTGCTGTCTGACTGGTCTTTGTCAGTATTCTGCCTCTAAGTTACCACAAAAACACAATAAAATGTTAGAGACTTTTACCTGTGCTTAATGACGATAGATCCTGCTCTCAGCTTCCTGTTGTTTAACCTGATGATGTGGACAAACTGGTTTTAGAGGAGCCAGCTGTCTGCTTACTGGTACAGACAGCTGGAGCTGAGCCAAGTTTTTTCGGTTTGGAAATGTTTTTGTACAACTGCCAAATATAATGACAATTATCAGGTGATTATCTGTTCAAGTCTGGGACATGTCTGCTTGCAAAAAACACATTTTTAATAACATGTGATGTGCGCCATAGAACACATATGTTGGCACAACAGTATTGTAAAGCATATTATGATATAAAGGCGCAAAGTAACTGTACATCTCCTGTACTTTTTAAGGTATGCTACGTGAGTATTTTCATTTTTATACTTCAGGCTTTCTCATATGCCACAATGTTTTTTGATTGGTGTAAAGCAATGATACTGAACTTATGGCCCACGTGCCAAATCTGGCCCCCGGTGGGGTGCCAGGTGGCCCCCCAACCATTTTCTAAATTACAATAAAAATACAATCATTCAAACTGGAAATTGTTTTTGTACCCTTATGCTTTTACTAAGCTGCAAGAGAGCATAAAACAGCATAAAATAGAGCTTGTCTAACAAGAAAAAGTGCTAGTGGAAGATCCCCTCGACAGAGATCCAAGCTAAGACCTTCATGTCTGAAAATCCTACAAATATCCTTAAATTTGAAAAAAAAAAAGTCATGAAATCTAAGAAACTTCCAAAAATCTTATAAATGTGCTAAAACCTGAGAAATGTCCTAAAATCCTCAAATTAATTTTTAAAAAATCACGAATTTTAAGTATTCACTTAAAATCGATATAATAAGACATAATACATCTAAAACTATAAATATATAAAATTTGGGTTGATGTTTTCCAAATAGTCTCAGAGTAACAGCGAGAAATGCAAAAAGTGTTGCAACAGTGCCCAGTCTCCCCTACACCGAAGATGATTTAAAAATCTGTCTGCTGACATTTGAACGCGTCTCAGACTCTGTAACTTTATTCTTTTGTAGATTTATTTGAATTTCTGTGAACGAATAATTCTGTTTTTAAGTCTCATTTTTGGTCAGTAGAGGGCGCAGCTCTTGTTTATCTCTGGAAGTGAAGGGTGTCACATTTTAAACCCAGTTTTTCTTCGCTCGTTGGTGTTTTTCCATCCTGCATATATGTGTCCCTAAAAGGTGAGTGAGAGTTGAAAGCTTTTCGGCCTGCGGGGTTTCTGTTTTTTGTTTTTTCCGCTGAATGAATGGGACCCCCCCCCCCCCCCCCATCACGGGCCGATCACGGTCTGATCACGTTTTCCTGCTCGGCCAATCAGCGGCGGCGGAGACGCTCAGCAGCGCTATAAATCCAACGTGGAAGCAGAGGAGGCAGCAGGAATGAAAAACAATAGAAAGCTCCACAAAGACTACGCATCTAGGGACTCTTTAAAAAGTCTTTTGATATTTTTCTATACTTAGCATAAGGTAAGAGCTTTTTCTATACTGACAGACATCCGCAGCTGTTTTTTTGTTCTTGCAGATAAAATGTTTTTTTTATTTGTGTGCTGCTGAAACTTTCCCTTTGTTTCCTGTTTTGATCATGTTTACATGTTGACTTTATTCTTACATGCTGTGTGAATGTAAACAGTTAATTCTCATCTCATCTCAGTCTTTGTGAGTCAGAGCAGATGATGTTACAGGCTTTTGGCTGAATCACTGATGGAGCTGTTGTTGTTTAGTCAGTTATACTGCAGTTACTTTTCCTTGTTTATAGCATTTAGGGACTGTTATTTATTTATCAGAGGAGGGGGTTGGGAGGGATGTGACTTTGCTTTGTATTTTTGAATTATTATTATTGTTTAAACCCTACCCAAAGCTACAAATATTTTTCCCAGAGCTTTCCTGAGTGACTGGGAGAAAATGCATGATCTTCTCTGCACAATAAATTGCTGTTTAGATTTTTAAATATGTACACTTTGATATTTAAAGAGAGTTTAAAAAAAACCTCACTCTTGTGCATGCTGGTTACTTCATGCAAATGATTTACTTTTTGCAAAATTTTAAATGAGATGAATAAAGTGATTTAGATGGACCACCTGAAATTCAAAAATCTTATATTGACTTCAGTTTTTATCATTTCTGGCTATTATAGGTAGTTTAATTTTAGTGATTTAAAAAAAAAAGAAATCATGCCTTGTGAAGAAAAAAAACACCAAGAAGTTCTTTAGAAAACAACTAACAAAATGCCTAAATGTCTTCTTTAAACAGAACAAAAGCTTAAAATACTTATAGAATTCTTTTTATACATGATAAACAAACAAAATAATGCCAAAATGTTCCTTTAAAATTTTCTTCAAAATTTACAAGAAAAAATAAATAAAGAAGACATTAAAAAAAAAAAAAATTAAAGAAAACATGCCATATCAACATTTGGAAGGCATGTTTTCTTTAAA
>NW_024652467.1:0-208 GCF_008729295.1 Plectropomus leopardus
AGCGTATCTGGATATTATTAAGGGGATGTGTCCATTACAGTATATATACAGTGGGTCGACATCACTTTTCTTTTGCTGTGCTCAGATGCTTCTCAAAAGTATTAAAACATTTAAACTGGGAAAATGGGTTTGTTTGGGGGTTTTTTTTCTCAAACGTGGGAACAGGGCAATGAGCAACTTGGCAAGAAATGTCCTGCAAATTGTAAAA
>NW_024652468.1:0-344 GCF_008729295.1 Plectropomus leopardus
AGCGTATCTGGATATTATTAAGGGGATGTGTCCATTACAGTATATATTACAATTACCGCCTCGTCTTAGGGCATATAGTGGTTGCATGGCTCAACAACTGTCTCCTTTTTAATTGTTTGTCTTTTGCCACATTGCAATTTAACCCTTCAAAACTTGGGTCAACATCACTTTTCTTTTGCTGTGCTCAGATGCCTCTCGAAAGTATTAAAATCTTTAAACCTTGGGAAAATGGGTTTGTTTGGGTTTTTTTTCTCGAAAACGTGGGAACAGGGCAATGAGCAACTTGGCAAGAAATGTGCTGCAAATTGCAAAAAAATTATAAATTTTGAGAGGTATCTGAGCAC
>NW_024652469.1:0-482 GCF_008729295.1 Plectropomus leopardus
TTTCCTGTGGCTGCGTCAAAATAAAAGCCAGTTGAAGGCTTTTAATAAGAAGCAGCTGCAGAAGGAAGCATTTGGCTTTTTAAAAAAAAGGGAAAAAAAACAATAACGTTTAACCCTATGTGACTTTTTGGTGCATTTTACATGCTTTTTCTTCTTCTTTTTTTTTTTTAAGTAGGATTTCGGCTGTGTTCATGCATATGGCAAAACTTTGGGCAAGACTGATATATTTGTTTCATCTTGGAATTTCCAACTTAGCTATAAACAAAATTTTGACATTCATACCGTGATGGCATAATTTTTTACCATATTTGGCATGTGGAGAAAATATGTCCTATTTCCACTAGGTGCTCAGTCATTGACATATTGGAGGCTGTGATCATAAAAATAATCTACTTTGCATGTAGTATACTGAAAATATTTCATCTTTTTGTGATTTTCATCTAAAAACATAGTGACATCGTGACAAAAACCTGGCATTTTAA
>NW_024652470.1:0-949 GCF_008729295.1 Plectropomus leopardus
GGAAATGTGGCGTACGGAAGACCGCTTACCCGGTGTCGCTCGGGGGCCTGAGTCCTTCTGATTGAGGCTCAGCCCATGGACGGTGTGAGGCTGGTAACGGCCCCTGTCGCGCTGGGGTCTGGTCTTCTTGGAGTCGGGTTGTTTGGGAATGCAGCCCAAAACTCCATCTAAGGCTAAATACCGGCACGAGACCCATAGTCGACAAGTACCTTAAGGGCAAGTCTCAGGGTGAAGGGAGCGCTGTAAAGCTCACGGCTTCGGCCGCGAGCTTTACAGCGCCCAGACCTCGCCGCTTCCGGGGGCTGTGGACTCAGTGCCTACTGCGCCTTCTCTCCCCGTGGGGAGGGAGGGCCCCCTGCTCCCGGTGCTACTGTCGACCGGAGCGCGTCGCCAGGGCGGGGTGTAGCCCACATACAAGAGGCGTCAGGGGTTGGCGGCAATGTCGGCAACCCACCCGACCCATCTTGAAACATGGACCAAGGAGTCTAACGCACGCGCGAGTCAGAGTAGAACAAACCCTGTGGCGCAATGAAAGTGAGGGCCGGCGCACGCCGGCTGAGGTGGGATCCCTGCACCGTGGGGTCGGGCGCACCACCTGCCCATCTCGCCCGCATCGTCGGGGAGGTGGAGCGTGAGCGTGTGCGATAGGACCGGAAAGATGGTGAACTATGCTTGGGCAGGGCAAAGCCAGAGGAAACTCTGGTGGAGGCCCGTCGCGGTCCTGATGTGCAAATCGGTCGTCCGACCTGGGTATAGGGGCGAAAGACTAATCAAACCATCTAGTAGCTGGTTCCCTCCGAAGTTTCCCTCAGGACAGCTGGTGCTCAGAGTCTCGCAGTTTTATCTGGTAAAGCGAATGATTAGAGGTCTTGGGGCCGAAACGATCTCAACCTATTCTCAAACTTTAAATGGGTAAGAAGCCCGGCTCCAAGCCAGCGAGCCGGGCTTC
>NW_024652471.1:0-295 GCF_008729295.1 Plectropomus leopardus
CTTCTATCACACTGTACAAATACTCTGTGACAAGTAAAGGTTCTGCATCAAATTTTTTACTTCAAAAAACATATTTACATATAATCGGTGAAATTAAATCAAATGTAATTATAGTATTAACCCTTTGAAACCTCAGCAAATGGGCTTGATTTCTTTCAAAAGCATGAGAAGAAGGCAATGAGCAACAAAAAAAGACATGATCCAAATATTAGCACAAAAAAGTACAAGAAAATTACCATGGGAATTAGTAATAAATAAACAGAACAGAAATACTTTATTAATCCTGTGTGTTTTG
>NW_024652472.1:0-224 GCF_008729295.1 Plectropomus leopardus
GTATTTTTGTGCTAATTTTCAGGGAGTTTTCTTTTACTTTTTACAAACTTCTTGCAATTTTTGGGGTCATATCTTCTTACTGCTTGACACCAGATAAATTAGCTTGATTTCTTCCAAAAATACTAGAAGAAGCAATTAAGCAACAACCAACAAGACATGGCTTCAAAATTAGCAAGAAATTAGTAAAATGTTACGAGAAAATTACCCCATAATAATAATAATAA
>NW_024652473.1:0-428 GCF_008729295.1 Plectropomus leopardus
GCTAAACATACTAAATAGCAGGCCAGTAGAATGCAATAATCTTAAATAAAGAAAATAGTTCATACATGAAAACGCTCACAACAAGACATGACACAGCTGTGGATTACCTCGAGTAACCGAGTCAACGGTAAACATAGTGTTTTTATTTTTTATTTTTTTTGCATTTTGAGCACCACAAACCGAATCCCATCTGGCAACTTTATATTGAAGGAAACACTCGGCAACCGACACCACAACAGTTAAACTAATTGATACAACTAACGGTAAAAAAAACCAAAAGTATGTGTTATATGAATATGTTTTGGGGTGAACTGTCCCTTTAAGAAGACTCCTGATTCCTGGCTCTCTTCCTGCAGTTGTAGGTTTTAGTAATCTCTAGCATTTATTGGGAAAAGTTGTCACATTTTGTAGCCAAACATCACAGAGGA
>NW_024652474.1:0-248 GCF_008729295.1 Plectropomus leopardus
TCCCAAAGGTTTTGACCTATAATTATATAAAGACATATATCTCAATATTGTCACATCATGCTTTTTTTTAAAAAAATGTTATACTACCTGTGAACATCTCTGTATATATATGGGCTAAATATTATTTCAAATTACACATATTTCAGGTGTCTATAGGTATAAGACACTTAAATGTAATGCTTTTTATGACAAGTTTATATTTTTATTTACACAATAGTGAATCTAAATAATTTTTTTTTTAAAAATGA
>NW_024652475.1:0-238 GCF_008729295.1 Plectropomus leopardus
TTTCCTTTTTCCTTAATAAATTTCCATTTCCCAACATTGTTCTTCCCTGTGACAAAAATAATTTCTTCTCTGGCTTTATTTTTAGGACAAGCACACCTATATGCTTAAGAATAAAAAAAAAAGCACATCTTGAGTCTAAAAACATGTCCTGTCAGGGGTGGGGGGGGGGGGGGTTTAACATACATAAACAGTTACCCAAATTATGATGAAGCCTTTGTGCTTTTAAGGTGGATTATTT
>NW_024652476.1:0-243 GCF_008729295.1 Plectropomus leopardus
AGTTTTATCCACCAACAGCTTAACTCACTATGTAAATCCTCAGGTAACCGGCCGGCTCCAGGCCGTCCAGCCCCGCGCGCCGACCGCAGCACACCTGATCAGTCATGGAGGTAACCGCAGTGCTTCCGGAGCTTCCCCCGAGCTTGTCTATTTGGGAAGAGGCATCACTTGTTTTGTTTTTGTTGGCCAAATTTTCTATTAAGTCTCAGACGGAGTCATTTTGGGCTACTCCAATAAATTAAT
>NW_024652477.1:0-5000 GCF_008729295.1 Plectropomus leopardus
GAGTTTCAAAGGGTTAACTGTCTAATAATGTGTCAGAGAATCAGAGATCAGTCACGGAGGACACTTTACTGCACAGAGACGAGTTTTACTGCGGATACTTTGAGTACTAAAGTGGAGTTTGAATGCAGGATTTACTTAAAAAGGCTCTCAGTACTTCTGCACTTTGTTCTCCGACGTGTATTAAATCTGCATAATCCCCCTGATGTGGTCCTGCCTTTCAGGTTTTATATAACAGAGATCCTCATTTACAACAGTGTGTGTGTGTGTGTGTGTGTGTGTGTGTGTGTGTGTGTGTGTGTGTGAGAGTGTGAAGTCACAGGCGTTTCCTTCACCTCTTCCTAACAGCCTCATTAACCTCTAAATACCAGTTTAACATCAAAGGCCGCGTCGGCGCTCACACCTCCGTCTCCTCTTCACGTCCACCATCTTTGACTAAAGACACACGTCTTCACGTGATCACAGTTCATCTGTTTATTTTATTTGTCTCTCAGATTATTCATCCGTTTAAAGTACAAACTCACTCACTACATAATAGCCGTATAGTTTATTTTTTACATTTAATTAATTTAATTTATTTTTTTGTTGTGTTTCTGCATCACCATCGACACATCTCTGTTTTTGACACCGAATGTGTGAACCAAAAGTTTCTGAGGGAGAGGGGGACGTCGTCCCGCCACGAGGACACTGTCTGTCTGTGAGAGCAGAGACGAGACGGGATGTAGTTTGTCTAAAATGTAAATTAATTCAGCTGCGGATGAAGGAATTATAGCTAATAATAATTTTACCTCACTGTGAAAACTAACGATGCTTTAAGAAATGTAAATACTACTGTTTTTATTTAGCTAACATGCTCCTGTACACATCAAAACCAAGAGTGACTTTTAAAAAAGGGAAATAATGTAATCCTACTCAAGTAAAAGTACAGAAGTACTATCAAAACAATGTAGGTATCAGAGGTAAAAGTACTCATTCTGCATGACTGTCTCTTGCGGCTGGAAAGTACTTCAAGATTGTATTTAAGTACGGCACAGTTAAAAGTTTTAACATCTATTTTCTAATATCAATAAATAGAAAAAAAACAAGAAAAATAAATTAAACACCAGAAATGAAAAATCCATCCACCTCCATTAAACTGAGACAAAGACCAAAGTCAGCAACAGATTTTTTAAAATTTTAAACAATTAGAACAGAAGAGAAATAGAAATGTAAAAACTTAATATATAAAATGAAGAGAGCCACAAATAAACACCACAAAAACAACAACAAACAACTTTAGCAAACAAAAATCAACAGCTGACAACAGAGGTTCTGAAATTATTAATTGTAATTTTGCACTAGAATAAATGAAATTATTGCAGTTAAATAAAATGTATTTATTCCACTAGAATAAATGTAATTATTATTCTAAAATAAAATGTTATTTTTCTCCACAATAAATGGGATTTTTTCACTAGAATAAATGTTAATATTGCACAAGAGTAATGGAATTTATAAACTAAAATTTAGTTAAATTATTGCACACCTATACATGTAATTATTACACTAAAATCAATGTAATTATTGTTCTAGAATAAATATATTTATTCCACTACAGTTAATGTAATTAATGCACTGCAATAAAATGTAATTATTGCACTAAAAATGTAATTAATGGACTAAAATAAGATGTACTGAATGCACTACAATAAAATATAATTATTGCAGCAGAATAAATGTAATCAGTGCACTAATGTTAAATGTAATTATTGCCCTAGAATAAATTTAATTAATGCACTAAAATGAAAAAATGCACTAGAATAATTGTCATTATTGCACATTATGCAGTATGTTTGCTCTCATCAGCATGCATCAGTATTTTTTTATTTTTTATTGTTTAACTGAATCGACTCTTTAAATTGCCAACAACACGTCAATTACTTATTTACAACATTTAACTTTTACTTTGAGCTTTTCTTTCTGCTTCATCTTTGTTTGCATCAGTTTTTGTGCTCACATTTATCTAAAAAAAAAAAAAAAAAATGTGAAAGCCCAAAATGTTTTTTTTTTTTTGAATGTGTTTGTGTGTGTGTGTGTGTGGGTTATAATAATAATAATAATAATAACTTTATTTATATAGCACCTTTAAAAACAGTTGTTTACAAAGTACTTTGACATTCAAAACAAATGCGTGAACTCAGGAAATAATAAAAAATAAACATCAGCAAACATGCCAGACAGATAAATGTCTGGAAAAATCAAACAAAAAGTATATGAGGTGCCATATAGGCCATAATTCACATTTGCCTTTCACACACACCAAAAAAAATCGTTTCACAGAAACAAAAAAACCGTCTCTCAAACACAAAAACACCTCTCATGCTCACACTTGTTATTATCAATAATGTAAGAAGACGACATCACATCTGTGGGGATAAAACGAAGATAAAACGATAAAAACATGAATAAATAGATGACCAGGTAAATAAAGTAAAGCGTGAAAAGATGGTGGGAGCGGGACATTAGAGGGACGGACAGATGAACCGAGTGAGGGAAGCTAAATGAATAAAGAACGACATTAAAAAAGAAAAATAAATAAATCACATAAATGCAAAAAAAAAAGTCTGCAAAAATGAGTTTCTAAGCAGCGATTTAAAAGATTGTGATTCTGCACCTTATCTCCATGATAAGGGACTCATCCGTCCGTCCCCTGCGTCCCCTGCAGTCCCGGGCTGCTGCCGTCTGTGGCTGAGCGTCTCCTGCTGAGCTCGTCTTTGATTGGCTCCATTCAGACGCTTTCATCTCTAATGGGCCTGTTTGCTGCTCTGTTATGGACACAAACACACTCGGCCCCCCGGGGCGCTGACAGGAGACCAGAGGGAGACACATGTCCCAGCCTGGTCCTCAGATCTCTGCATACAGGAGGTCATGTCTCCTCCTTTATCAGCTGATAAATCCTGAAAAAGTCTCACTTTAAGAAGAAAGTTGGTGGTATTTCCGTGTTTTCTTATTGTATACAAATCTCACATAAAAAAGACCGAAAATGTATTAACCCGTCACTCAATACTCGATACAAATATATGCTTTCCTTTAAAAAAAACAACAAAAACTACAGTATTTACTAAAACAGGAGAAAGTATAACTTTTTAGGGACTATTTTTAGCAGCGGATTAATTCACATTTCGTGCTGAAGATTGATTTGTATTTAACTCCAGTCAACTTTTGGCCAAAGTTTGTTTTCGGTGCACTTTATCGAGCGTTTTTCTTCAGATAAATTTACCCCACAACAAGTTCTTCTGCACGAGTTCATCAAAAATTAAATCTATTTTTAATTTTTTTATATATTTCTTTTCCTTAAAATATGAATTTCATAAGAAAAAAACTCCTGTCACCTGGAATTTCAGTTCATCAAAATTAAAAATAATATATAAAACTACATATTAAAACAAAACAAAAAAAATGTAATACAAAGTAATAGATATGTTTTTTTTTTTATAAATCAAGAATGATTTTAATTGTCATTATACTAAGAAAAATAAGAAAATTTGACAAAATTTGGCGTGGCTTCTGCTGATGTAAAATAAAACACATAAATAAAAGCAGCAGCAGCATAACATTTAAAGATTAACATTTGTGAAAGCACAACTTAAGAAAATAAATAAAGGATACTTAAATTTAATCTAATCATTTAAAAAACAATTTCTTTAATCATAACTGAGGACGCCCCTCCTTCACACTGCTAATCAATCAAAAAAAACAACAAAAAAAACACTAATTACAAAATTATCTGCCTTTTTATATATATTATATTGTGTATAAACAATTTGTGTGCACTTAGAATAATATTTAAAATATTTGCAGTCTTATTCTGGTGCAGTTTAGCACAAAATAAAATAAGAATCACAAGTTAAATTAAACAAAATTCCTGATTTTGAACTAACAAAACTTTGTGCTACAATCGCCTCCTTTACCTCACTAATAATGTGCATAAATTATATAAATTATATTTTTTGTGTATTTTATTACCTATAGACAGTTTGTTGACAGTAAAAATAATATTCCGAATATTTCAGGCTTATTTTGGTGCAGCTGAGAACAAATCGAGCTTTAAAAACAACCTAAAATGTGAAAATAAGTCGTGTTTGTGATGCAGAACGGATCCCTCTATGCAGATGAAGGCGGCGATGACGCCCAATAATCATTGATCTCCTCGGCCGCCCCGTCTGTAACACGGTCCGTTAGGCCTCTTCCCCTGTCCCATTGATCCCTATCAGCCTCATCAAAGGCTCCCGGGGCTTTGATGGGGCCAGCGGGACTGGTCCTGGTGGACGAGCAGGCGCTGCGACTCCCCTCATCACACGGGGGACAGGAGAGGGGACGGAGGCCTGTCTTGTCCTCAGATAGTGAAATTTAAATGTGTCCCGGGGTCCGGGAGCTGGAGGCGGAGCTGCAGCGACGCGGCTCACCTGAGGCTTCACAGGCTTTTATGGCAGGTAACAGTCAATATCCCCAAAACACTAAAATGTAAAATAACGCCTCGCTTTTACGGTCGACTGTGTTTGTAGTTTTAATTCCTTTAAAAAAACAACGTTTCTACAGCAGTGATTCTCAACTTACGGCCCGCAGGTCAAATCTGGCCCCCATACAGGGCCCTGGTGGCCCCCCAACTACTTTTTAATTCACAATAAAAATAAAGTGATTCACACTGTGAAAATTTTTTTTACTTTTAGTATCCATGAGGTGCCAGAGAGCATAAAACAGCATCAAAACAGAGGCAGTGGAGGATCCCCCAGACCCTGACAGAGGTCCCAGATAAGACCCTAACGTCCCAAAATCCTGAAAACATCGAAAAATCCAAGAAGTGTCCTAAAATTCTAGAAATGTCCCGAAATCCTAAAATATGTCCTAAACTCCTATGTATGTCTTAAAATCCCAGGAAAGTTCTAAAGTCCTACAAATGTCCAAAAATCTTAGAAATGTCCTAAACTTTCAGAAACGCACTAAGCTCTGATAATCAAAATAAT
>NW_024652478.1:0-303 GCF_008729295.1 Plectropomus leopardus
AAAAATCGGGCACTTTCTTACCAGCTACTGTTGGTGTAATGGGCGTGTCCCTGGCTAGCACCCTGCCCATTGCAGAGGAGAGCTGTTCTTGGACAGTGGGGAGGTCAGTGAACTCAGACACTGATAGAGCGTAACTCGGGTCATATGATATCCTCTGCAGCTCTCCGCTGTCAGAGCGCCTTGTTCCACTGCTAATCACAGAGATGCCCTGCTGTTTGAGGGCAGAGGCTGGGGTATCTACATTGTCATAAGACCCCCCACCACTTAGCAGGATCAACATCTGTGGAACGCCTCTCAGGCGCC
>NW_024652479.1:0-458 GCF_008729295.1 Plectropomus leopardus
CTGAACTACACTTGACTTGTGCCTGTCCTACACCTGTGCTACACCTGTACTACTACACCTGTGCTACACCTGTACTACTACACCTACACCTGTTCTACTACACCTACATTACACCTGTGCTACACCTGAACTACTACACCTACATTACACCTGTGCTACACCTGAACTACTACACCTACATTACACCTGTGCTACACCTGAACTACTACACCAACATTACACCTGTGCTACACCTGCACTACTACATGTACCTGTGCCTGTATTACACCTCATTACTACACCTGTACTTAACTGTACTACACCACTACTACATGTGTACTGTGCCTGTACTACTACACCTAAACTACAACTGTGCTACATCTATACTACTACACCTGTACTGTGCCTGTACTACACCTGTGCTACACCTGTACTACTACACCTACATTACACCTGTGCTACACCTGAACTACTACACC
>NW_024652480.1:0-227 GCF_008729295.1 Plectropomus leopardus
AATTCAACAAACTCAACAAACTACAAATTTAACAAATTCAACAAACTACAAATTCAACAAACTGCAAATACTACAAATTTAACAAACTCAACAAACTACAAATTTAACAAACTCAACAAACTACAAATTCAACAAACTCAACAAACTACAAATTCAACAAACTCAACAAACTACAAATTTAACAAACTCAACAAACTACAAATTTAACAAACTCAACAAACTACAAA
>NW_024652481.1:0-700 GCF_008729295.1 Plectropomus leopardus
ATAACATGTGCTATTATTTCTTATCACCAGAGTCTATGCACAACATCTAAAATATGAGTTTTGGCACATTTTTATGATGTTGTTGATGCAGACACATAAAGAAATTAAAGCTTCATTAATGTGCTTTAATTCTCTTGAGGATATGTCAATTAACCTAAAGTGTTTTTGTACTTAAAGATATGTTTACAGCTTTTTCTAATGTTGAAAAGGGGCATTGTGTGTTATTCTAAAGTGCAGCCTGTAAAGGAATTTGAACCCCTGATAAAAAACAAACCCTCTGCGCTCTTGGATAAATATTAGAAAATAAAGTGTTGATAGCTTGAGGAGGAACTTGATATCTTCATGAAATGAAAAGCGATACAGGCACAAAATATGATATTACTAAAAGAGTTGGATTTTGTGTCAGAATGAAGGGAACATTTCATCAACAGCTCAGCTTTGTCTGTGTAAAACAGGCTGTAGGAGTGCATCACAAAGGCTTGAACTGCCTTCTACAGTAGTTTTACAGAGGAATGAGACAGCTGATCTGTTTGTCCCAAATCCTTATCAAAAAGCACAAACTGTCTCTCGACATCTGAGAGAGAACGGGCGGTGAAGATATGTAACGTCGCTATAAGCTGCTAAACTCATCCATGCGAATTACTAAGACAAACAACACAAATAACTGAGTTAATTCAAACCCTTAGATTGAGAGGATATA
>NW_024652482.1:0-415 GCF_008729295.1 Plectropomus leopardus
CAGATTTGAAGCAAATATGTAAATCCTGTCTGGATCATTAGATCTTTTAATAAGGATTTCATCAGAAAAATGCTGGCTTCACACTGGCCACGTAATGGCTGCAAAGCACGCCGATTTTTGTGAATCTGGCTGGAAAACCCACTAAATACTCTGTTTTGAACAATATAAATTGTATATTACATGTGATATGCGTTATCTTTCCATGACAAATGATACATTATGCATCTAGTGCTTTCACAATGCTTGTCAGTTGTCTTTAAGCACAGTGGGAGGGGGCGAGCAGACACACAGAGACAGACAGGCACACAGGGATGCACACGCACTTAGACATACACATACAGATATACAGCCAGAGACACACAAGCAAGCAGGGACAGAGAGACAGGGACAGAGCTCTCTGAGTACGAAAGGAGCA
>NW_024652483.1:0-259 GCF_008729295.1 Plectropomus leopardus
ATTTTAAAAACAACACTTTTGGATGCATCTTTTCTAATTTACACCTGCATTAATTTACTTTGTAGGCCACTTGGGGTCAGTGGACAAGCTGTAAACACAACTCTGACAAAAGTTGATATGCTGACCTTGTAAGCAAACAGGTTAATATTTAAATTATCCCTTTGGAGTTTTATTTCTGGCCATCTGACAAATGCAAGTCCAATAGTCAATCTTTTTTATCTTTGTTTTTGGCCTCTACCAATGCCTGAGGAAAATAACT
>NW_024652484.1:0-446 GCF_008729295.1 Plectropomus leopardus
AAACACATAATCTAGAATCGAAAGTATTTGAAAAAACTTCAGTGAAGCAATTTACTATAAATACTAAATGTAAGAGACTGTTGTTTATGTGTCAGAGGACTGGAGTGGCAGGGGTTAGACTTTTTTTTTTTAACCTTCCCTGAACCTACAAATATTTTTCCACAAGTCTCCCTGTGTGACTTGGGGGAAATGCTTCAAAACACCCTTTGATATTTAAAAGTTTAATGCTTAAGACAAAACCGTGAGGTTGGAAAAAGCCCTGTTTTTTCACTTTTGTCATGATGATGAATAGTTTGGGCAAACAGCTTTTCTCTGGCTATATTTTATTGGAGACATGGAGAATGAAGTGATTTTGATGAAATATTACTATTTTAAACTTAGATCTGGTTGGGGGTTTTTTCTGACGGTGTTTTTTTGACAATGATCATTTGAAATTCTAAAACCCA
>NW_024652485.1:0-307 GCF_008729295.1 Plectropomus leopardus
TTTTTTTGCAAAGGTATTTCTTTGTGTGACTGTTAAAGGGTTAAAATAATGATATGCAGTTAGAATTTGTATGCTTGTTGTCTATTTTTTGATATTTTATAGTTTTATACATTTTCCCAAACCATTAGACGTGATGTTTTTATGTCTTTTGGCTCATTCGTTGTTTCTCGTCCAGCCTGCGCAGATCTGCTGACTCCCGCTTTGGACCGAAAACCCAACAGCTTTGTAGCAGTGAGCTGCACGACACCACCGCAGGCCTTCTGGACCAAACACGCCCAGACCGAAGTCATTGAGGTCAGACTCTTTT
>NW_024652486.1:0-311 GCF_008729295.1 Plectropomus leopardus
AGCTTTGGCCAGGGGAATTATGCTTTTGGGTTGTCCGTCCATCCATCTCATTCTGTTTTATACAAAATCTCTAGAACATTATGAGGGAATTTCTTTTAATTTTACACAGACGCTCACTATAGTGATTAGATATTTGTATTCAAGGTCTATGTAACTTTACAAAACATGTTTTTGGCCATAACTCAAGAAATCATGCTAACAATGACAAAATGTCACACAAATGTCTCAAAGAATAAAGTGATGATTTGATGACATTTTATATATAAAAAAAACAAAGGTCATCTTCACCGTTACATCATAATGTTCTTCAA
>NW_024652487.1:0-327 GCF_008729295.1 Plectropomus leopardus
GATCATATTGATGAGCTGCTGCAATTGTATGATCTTCTGGAGGACGATGAGGACACCTTCTCTGGGCCGCAATCGGCCATCAGCGAGGACAGCAGAGGTTCCTCTCCCGACTCAGAGATCTCAGAGGCGATCACACCATTTGAAGTGAATATTGATGAGGTGATCGCAACCGTCTGCCAAAGCTACCTGTATCCAGAGAACCTGGAGACAGAGGCAGACGATTTTGGAGAAGAAGAGGAAGTCCAGACCGTCGCAAGACCTGCCTCCTGTGCCTCCTCTTCCTTCACCAACCTCCAGGTGGATTATGAGGATGTCAAGACGTCGGAG
>NW_024652488.1:0-6937 GCF_008729295.1 Plectropomus leopardus
GTGTGTGTGTGTGTGTGTGTGTGTGTGTGTGAGCAGCTCTGGCAGGGTGGATGACATCATGATGACATCAGCAGGGTGCATCCTGATTGGTGCAGAGCACAGTGCTGAAAAAACAGCTGAAATAAAGAATGAAAAGTAAATAAATGAGGTCGGTGTAAAATGTAGATATGAAGTCACGCAGCCTGAAATGAGCCTGTGAGACGATGCAGAGGGAAATCACTTCAAACTGAGACAAACCAAACATCCGTCCTCTGCTGCTCTCAGAACACTTCCACAAAAATTAACCCTTTGAACCCTCAGCACGTCGGTTTGATTTCCCCGAAAAGGCAACGAGGAACTTTTGTAAGAACTTTCCCACAAACTGCAAGAAATTATTAAAAGGTGACACGAAAATGAGCTGAAAATTAGTTTTTTTTAAAATATATAAGACTATCTATTTAATTATCATAATTTTATATTTCAAATTATGTTACAGGAAAAAAAAGTTTTTTAATACTTTTCTTTTTTCTCCTTTTTTTCAGCTTTTTTTTGGGTAATATTCTTGAAATGTATTAATTTCTTGCTAATTTTTGGGGCCATGTCTTATTGAATTGCTCATTGATGATTTCTTTGGGGGAAAACGGGAAAAAGGCAACGAGCAGCTTAACAAGAACCGTCCCGCGAACTGCAGTTAGTTTAAAAAAAACTAACTTTAATAATTTAAGAGTAATTTTCGTTACACCTTGTTACTCATTTCTCAGTAATTTTGGGCCATTTGTTGTTGCTGACGGCCTTCACGTTTGTGAAAGAAATCAGATCAATATGTTGAAGTTTCGGAGGGCGAATGGTCCGAGCTGACTGAAGTTAAAACGTGAATAAATAAATAAATAACGTGTGAATAAATCTCAGCAGCGACCCTGAAACTAGCTCCTCAGGTTCAGCTGGTTTAGACCCCCTGAAGCTCAGCAGCCACTCCGGTTTCAGAGCGGGGGGCTCTGAGTCAGCTGGGGGGTCAGGGTCTCAGATCTGGACCTGAACGCAGCCTCGCTCTGCTGGTTCTGCTGAGTCAGCACTTTAGTCAGCAATTTTATACATTCACTGAGGAGGCAGACATCCATCCATCATCCAATGTACATCCATCATACAACATACATACATACATCATCCAACAGACATACATCCATCATCCATCCATCATCCAACCATCATCCATCCATCCATCCATCCATCCATTCATCCATTCATCCATCCATCAACCATCATACATCCATCCATCATCCATCCATAATCATCCATCCATCACCCATACACCCACCATCCATCACCCATCCATAATCCATCCATCCATCCATTCATCCATCCATTCATTCATCGTTAATCCTTTGAAACCTGAGCAATTAGCTTGATTTCTATCAAAAACATGGGAGGAGGCAACTTATCAAGAATGGCACCTTTTACTTATTTTGGCAGTTTGTGGGACATTTCATGATTTTTCCTGTGTTTTTGAAAGAAATCAAACACATTTTCTCCGGCTTCAGGGGTTTAAATTCCTGTGGAAAGCGTCTGAAGAAAGCTGCTGTCGATCCAGGTGTTAAAGGGTTAAACATCTCTTGCTTGTGGAAAATGTTTCAGTCCAAACAGAAATTGCAGATTCCAGAAACAAAAATTTTGCACCAGCTGTTCGCTGTCTCCTCCCAAACTTCAGGAGGTCAAATATCTGCCTGAGGGCCAAATCCCACAATCCATCCAGTGTTTTTCCTCCCACAGTTTACAGCAAACTTTTCACAAGTTTTCATAAATTTGCTGTCAAAAACAATATGAATACGAGCTTCACGCAAATCCCAATAAACTGGACTCCTGGTGGCAGATCCAGGGGGTCTCTGAGAGAAAAGGGACTGGGAATCGTTTATTTTCACAGTTTAATTCACCACAGAAACGAGCCTCAGAGTGAGAAACACTCCAGAGTCGAGTCGTCAATAAACAGCAGCGATGATAAGTTTCACTTTAGTTTTCTGCTCAGCTGGAGTTAAAAACTGCAGAGATCTGATCTGAATCTGATCAAACTACCCAAATATTTTCAGATGGAAGAGAAATCTCATCACATATGTGTCTATGACCCGGCGTCCTGCACAGTTACTGACCTCTGATGATGAAGATGATGATGATGATGATGTGTGCGTGTGTGTGTGTGTGTTTTCTTTCCTGTGACTTAAGAGCAGGTAAAAAAAATATTTCTTTGTTCCTTCTGTTTTTTTAAACTTAAATAAAAAATCAAGAACTGATAAGACAGGCAGGAAATCAGTTTTTTTCTGACACTGATTCATTTACAAATTCAGCTCATATACAACAGATACAACATACAATCAATAATAAATGATTATGTATTATTATAGATTAAACTGCCAGGCAGCATATAAAGTCATTAAAATGAGCTTCACCTTCAGCTGCAACATTAAAGTGATTAACACATTAATGCATCAATAAGTATAATACAGTAATATCCTGTCATTCTGCAGTTATTTTACTTTTTGCAGTTAATTTGAAGTAAGGGTTTGCAGGACGTTTTAGACTTTTTACTGTACGACATTAATTGGGCAACATAAAAATATGAATGAATAAATAAATAAATAGACAGTGAATATGGTGTTTTGATGATTATACTGACTCTGCGCCGCGTTTTCCTGCAGTTTAAAGTCTCTCTGTCAGAGGAAATACAAAGTCTGTTTTACTCCAACTTCCCCTCTTCACACTGCGCGCGTCACCTGTGCGCGTGTAGGAGCCATTTCGCATGTTTATTTTGTATTATTGTATAGATCAGTTTGATGAGGAAAGAGTACATTATGTTGACCACTCGATGGTAGTACTACCCTGTAGTCTGTGACAGGTCCCGTAGTTTTTGATGTACTTGCGGGACTTCAGCCCCGCAGAGCTGCAGCGGGTTTCGTGCGTGGATGTGTGCAGCGCTGGTGATGTCGCTGCCCGCAGATATTAGAGCTGATTTTCATATTCATAAGCACATTTCCTCTCATTTATGAAGCTCCCGCACAGCCGACAAACGGTCCTGTAAATGTTTCAAAATAAAATGCCTTGTCTCAGTAAGTGACGGGATTGAGTCCACAGAGAGCTGTCAGAGGGCTTAAAACAGACTTTGTGTTTCCTCTGTGACAGAGAGACTTTAAACTGCAGGAAAACGTAATATGGAGCCAATATAACCATCAAAACTCCACATTCAGCGTCTGTTTCTGCTGACATTCAGTACCAATTATCACGTTATAACGTCAAACTGATCCGTACTTTTTATTCAGCACTTTTTACTCCGCGTAACGCTGCTCCCGATGGTGAAGCGTTTTTCTTTTCAATAAAATCAGAGTTTCAGTGTTTCTCCGCCGGAAGTCGCTGTGTATTCATGATGCGACTGATGAACGCTTCGCCTTTTCCGGTGAAGTTTGTACTTCTCCTCCCTCCGTAGTTGTAGTGAAACATGGCGTCGGACAGCGACGGTGAGGAGGACTTCGTGAGTTTCGGGACTCCTCTGGAGCCTCTGGAGGAAGGTAGCGTTCATTAACGACTCTCAAGTAAAGTCTGTTTCTACTTTAACTCTCTGCAGCTGTTTCAGGAGGCGGGAAATCGGACAGGAAGTGTCCGGCGCATCACTTTAGGATGCTAAGCTAACGAGCTAACAACACGGTCTGAGTTGTGTTTTCGGCTCCAGACTTCATTTAAGTTTCGGTTTATTTTATGTTTTCGTGCACACTGCTGAGCGCACACAGCCAGGACACGGTCCGTCAGGATATTTCACGAATCGTGACTCTTTCATTGTTAATTCGGCTCAGAAATGATCCTCAAACAGTCCAGTAAAAACCGTTAACTTTACGGATGGATTTCTGTGGCGAAGAAAGGTTTAGGTTAACGATGGAGGCAGAAATTGGGGTAAATTAATTAGATAATTAACTTTTTTTAAGCAATCGTTAAAAATACGTTATTGAACTGCGTAACTGCTTAATTGTACTTCAGATGGAAATATTGTACTTTCGCATGAAAGTATGCATGTAGGCTGTGTGTATTTTTACTCTCTTATCCAATGAAGGACTTTAAAAGAGTATTTTTAAATGTGTGATAAAAATCAGAATCAGAAATGGATTTATTGTCAAATAGAGTTTCATTCAGGGATTTGCTTTCGTTTTTGGTTATAATTATTGTTGTTATTGTGATTAATAATAATTATTATTCTAAGACGAAATACTGCAACTCTCGAGAACTGAAATAGAAAAGAGAAAAAAATATATAAAAATGGTACAGACATTAAACACACAATAAACATATTAAAAAGAAGAGCAATAACAAAATAATAATGAATTTTAATTTTAATTAAAACAGTTGCAATGAAATGGTACAAACATTAAACATACAATTAACATGTTAGAAAGAAATAATACAATTATTAAGTAATAATAATAACAATGATAATGACAACAGTAGTAAAATGAGTACTGCAACACTCTAGAACTTAAATAGAAAAAAATACAATAAAAATGTGTGAGGGAAAGTATGATAACATGACGAATGTGTACAATGTTTCATCTGCAAAATGTCCACACTAGAGCAAATGTGCAAAGACTATTTCTGTTTTAATTTTTCTACATTTTAATTAATCATCACTTTTCTGCTTTGTTCTGCGACTGCTGCACAGCTGATGACTGCTGACAATTCCCTCAGGATCAATAACGGTTGTTGTGTGGTGAGTTTTGTGTGTAGAAACGTGTTTCCTGTGTGTCTGTTGCAGACGAGCCGCTGAAGAAGCCCGTCCCGCTGCACGAGCAGACGGTGAAGGACGAGAAGGGTCGATATCAGAGGTTTCACGGAGCGTTCACCGGAGGGTTTTCAGCCGGATATTTCAACACCGTCGGCACGAAAGAGGGTCAGTGCTGCTGCTCACAGGCGCTGTGGGTTTGAGCTGCATTTACTGAGCGAATGTCGTCTCTGGTTGGTGATCCCAACCAGAAGTGATGATGTGTGTGTGATGTGATTTTTTATAATTCATGAAACACATTTTAAAGAATAACTAATAAACAACAAAAAACTATTTAAAAAAATACATTAAGGTAAAATTTGAAGAATTCACAGTTATTCTGGTCGCTGTCATGTTTTCAACAAAGAAAAGAAATGGTTACCAGGTGGGACGTCGAATAATGAATATGATTTTCTGTAGATGGACGTCACATATAATCCCTCTCATCTACTGACAGTCCTTCTGTTGGGATTATATAATCTGTTCAGCCGCAGAGAGCAGAAAGCCACTACATTTATACACCTACATTTTATACACTATTTTTTGCTTTGTTTTTTAATCAAAATTATCTCAGTGGGTTTTATTTCCACCTCATCTCATGTCTCATGTTCATGTTTTGCATTCTGTGCTTTCTATTTTTTATCTTTATTTTTTTATCTTTCCTTTATTAGTGTTATAAAGTGGGTTTTACCCATGTGAAGATGCACTCTGTCTGTTCTGCTCTGATCTTATTTTATTTTTACATGCAGGTTTTATTATGTCTCTTCATGTGAAGCACTTGGTGCATCTAATTTCTTTGCTGTAATTTCTTTTATGAAATGTGCTATATAAATAGAGTTTATTATAATTTTCATTATTATTATTAAACACACTGAAAGGAGCATCTGCCACCAGAGAGTGAAGTTAAGGGAGAAGGGTTTACTGTTTTTCCATGCCAACACTGGGCCGAGGCTCGTTTGCATTCCTCACATTTTTTTGACAATAAAGTGAAATCAGATCGCGTTTCTTCAGTGGTGACTGTGGCGTTTCTTTAGAGCTCCTAGAAAGTTCTTTAAATCAGCGCTCACACGCGATCGCACTCATGTCGTGTTTCAGTTTGTCTGCAGCTGTTAAACCTCAGTTTGTGTTGACTTTTTATCCTCACAATATTGTTGTTGTTGTTATTGTTGTTTATAGGCTGGACCCCGTCAACCTTTGTGTCGTCACGGCAACAGAAAGCAGAGAAACATCATGCCAGACCAGAAGATTTCATGGATGAGGAGGTAAATGACGAGAAGACGAGATTTTCATTCTTCAGCACCAAAAACTCTGACAAAACTGAAAAAATGATAGTTTAAAATGTGATGATAAAACAATAACGATATCAATGGCAATATAACTTTTCCTTGATTGAAAATTAACAGATTGAGAATTAAGATTATTTATACACACACACACACACACACGAGGTGTAGCCGCTTTATAGTTCATTTGTAGCTATATATGGTTTAAATATATATCAAAATGGAAATCCAATTATTTGTCAATAACTGGTGGAGAACGGATGCTTTTTAATATGTTTGCACTTGTGCTTTAAAGCCAAAATTTGAGTTTATTTAATTTGTTGGATGGTTTCCATTCACTCCTCTTCAAAATAAAAGCGAGGAAGTTTCGGGGCGTCATCAGTGAGCTGCAGCGCTCATCATAAATAAACTGTCATGTAATCTGGGAGAGAGGAGCTCTGCTTTATCCTCAGATTAAAGATGTTGATGCGGGTTTACTGAGACCGACTCTTATTGTTGTTGTTGTTGAGGATTTTGGCGAGCACGGCATCGCTCCCAGAGAGATCACCACCAGCCTCGAGTTCTCGTCCGGCCGCAGAGACGCCACCAGAGAGAAGGCGAGAGCCGTCAGCGCTCAGGCGGCGCTCATCCCCGGAGACACGCTGCTGGAGGAGCTCATCGCACCGGCCAGGTACAAACCAGCACGTCCACATTTTAAAATCCTGCAAGAGCAATAACGTGACCTGTCGGCCTGTTTATTTAAATTTAAGACAACATCACAATTATCCAGGTTCAGAATATCTCCACGCATCGTTCTAATAATAATGATAAGAATTATTTAGATTAGATTTATTTTTTAGAGAGCTTTACACAATATTAAAAAACAGAAAGAAAACTCAAATTCAAA
>NW_024652489.1:0-402 GCF_008729295.1 Plectropomus leopardus
TTTTTTTTTTATTAAAATGAATTGTTACCGTAATCTACTGGAGCCAGTTGTTCAGAAGTAATGTGATCGAATTTCGGCTATTGGATTGGATCGAATGTGCTGGTCTAAACAAATAAAGAAAAAAAAAATTCTAAAAAAAGGGTTAGATCATATAATCTTGGTTTTGAGCTGGGTCAAACTGTCAGTATGTGTTGGTCAAAACCTTGTAGTAGGATTGGGTTATCTTTGATACAAATAATCAGGAGAACGTGGATTCAGTAACAAAATGTACAAAAAACATTTTAAATTGGTCAGATATACACATCCTTTTAGATTTGCACTTGATTTGTTTAAAGTCATGGAAAAGTTTTGAAATGTTGTCCATGAAAATTGTGGGAACCCTGACATATATAAGAGACTGTA
>NW_024652490.1:0-448 GCF_008729295.1 Plectropomus leopardus
ATTTTTATTAATTCCATGACCTTAACAAAAACACTTTTTAAATTTTTTTAAAATTTATTCCATTTTTTTTTAATTAATTGTGATTTTTATTAATTCCATGACTTTTACAAAAAATCATGATTTTTACAAAATCTATTACATTTTCAGAATTTTCATGAATACTAATTAATTTTTTTTAAAAAACTATCCTTTTTAATTTACTTCATGATTTTTTAAAAAACTGCTTTTTTTATTAATTCCATGTCTTGTACAAAACTATCATGATTTTTTAATTTCATGTCTTTTTCAAAAATGTTAATGAACTTTACAAACTCCATGACTATGATGATTTTCATGAATGCCTTTTTAAAAATCTATCATGATTTTTACAAATTCAATGACTTTTTCAAAATGTTTTCAAGCCCATGGGAACCCTGGTTTTATTTGACCAAAAATCCAAAAACAAAAA
>NW_024652491.1:0-346 GCF_008729295.1 Plectropomus leopardus
CAGTGAAAAAACTCCTAATATAGCACTTACACTGATACAGATTTTTTAGGCAGCTAAAAAACATTTTGTGGCGGACCCCACCACAGCAGTGCATTGCTTCACTTCTGTGCCAGCCTGCTTCTCCAAACTTGGGATGTGTTGTAAAAAAATCTACTGAATGTAATACACTAACTAGGGGTCGACTGACTATTGGCTGGGCCTATTATCAGAGCCAATATTTGGCGTTGTGTATCAGTGTTTTATTCTAATGATTGCCAAGAAAAATGAATCAAAAAGTGCAAAGAAAGTCTCAACATTGGAGGAACTTTTACTTTGTAAAACCTCAGGGTGCATTATTTATTATTCA
>NW_024652492.1:0-318 GCF_008729295.1 Plectropomus leopardus
TCTTATGTCCATGGCTCATTTCCACATAGCTTTTCAGAAAGGTGGGGAGAGGAGTTTTCAGATGCACTTTGACAATAAAACAAGCAACTCAATACTTCAATATGTGATAATACCACAGTTTCAAAGGAGTGGATTTGTAGTACAAGACTTTTATTTTGATAAAATCATAGATATTTACATCATAAATTGACAAAATAGGCAAAATAACCAATTATATGTGGTGTGTCAGATAACTGACTTCACTTAAGTTTCCTGGTTTGGTTTTCATTATAACAGTGACTCTCTCTTTGTCTGCTGGTAGTATGGTTACTTTTTTTC
>NW_024652493.1:0-242 GCF_008729295.1 Plectropomus leopardus
AACATCTGATGTGTTTGCTGTGCGCCCTTAATACCCGTGCACAATGTCTCTAAACTGAAAGAACAAAAATGTAAATGTAGTTTGTGATTTTACAGATAAAGCAGGAAAAACAACATTTGCTAGAATGTATTAATGAATATAAATTTGGCCATAATAGTAATAATAATAAAATGAATCAAGTAGGATTTGTCAATAATAATATGACTAAAGTTGTTGTTTTTTGTTTTTGTTCTTGTTTTTTG
>NW_024652494.1:0-209 GCF_008729295.1 Plectropomus leopardus
AACACGATGATGCCTCACTCAGACTCTGACTCTGCTTTAGACGACTCAACCAGAGTGAAGCTCTCCTACGTGGACGATGAGCCGAGTTCTGACTACATCAACGCCAGCTACGTCCCCGTAAGACCTCCTCCACCTCCTCCACCTCCTCCACCTCTCCCTCCATCACCTCCTCCATCACCCCTGTTCTGACTACATCAATGCCAGCTACG
>NW_024652495.1:0-220 GCF_008729295.1 Plectropomus leopardus
CAACGCCAGCTACGTCCCCGTAAGACCTCCTCCACCTCCTCCACCTCCTCCACCTCTCCCTCCTTCACCTCCTCCATCACCTCCTCCATCACCCCTGTTCTGACTACATCAACGCCAGCTACGTCCCCATAAGACCTCCTCCACCTCCTTCACCTCCTTCACCTCTCCCTCCTTCACCTCCTCCATCACCCCTGTTCTGACTACATCAATGCCAGCTACG
>NW_024652496.1:0-346 GCF_008729295.1 Plectropomus leopardus
TTATCAATTCCCTTCCACAATCGAATTAATTACATTCGATAAAAAAATAAAATAAAAAAATCGACCCTATTTCTGCATGTATCTGCCTCTGAATGTAACATTTACTGTTTAAATATATTTGTGCGACATTATGGTTTCTTAGGTATCTCATCTCATCTAATATTTCTCTTTAAAGGTCCTATAATGTGCTCATTTTCAAGTTCATACGTGTATGTTGGGTTTCTACTACAATATATTTGCTAGGGCACAATTTTACTATATAATTTAAAGGGGGTGTTTCACAAGTAATTCCTCAAACGATGGCAGGTGGATTGCATTCACACATAAGCATGATAATTTAACATTC
>NW_024652497.1:0-252 GCF_008729295.1 Plectropomus leopardus
CAACACCAGCCCAATGCTGGCCCAACGCAGGCCCAATGCAGGCCCAATGCAGGCCCAACGCAGGCCCAACACAGGCCCAAAGCAGGCCCAATGCTGGCCCAGCACCGGCCCAATGCAGACCCAATGCCAGCCAAACACCGGCCCAACGCAGGCTCAATGCAGGCCCAACGAGATGAGACATGAAACAGGTTGTAACTACAGCAGCGTACGATCTGCGCGTAGGATCACGTTGATAAAAAGTGACGCAGTATC
>NW_024652498.1:0-583 GCF_008729295.1 Plectropomus leopardus
TGGTATCCCGTGGTTGCTAAATGTGACGCAAACAGAGCTCTGCAAATAGAAAAACACACACCTCACCTACTCACATGACTGCCACTACCACTCATTAGGTAAGACTGTTACAGCAGCGCCATTAAGCATGATGATTTATTCTCTGTAAGCTAGAAACAAATTAACAGTTCTCCAGTTCATATATTAATAGTTTTTGGAAGTCATAGTGGTGCTCCATGGTCACAAAATTTGACTGGAGCTCTGCAAAAGCCCTGCTTTGTGTGTGTGTCTGTGACAGGTGAAGAGCCATAGCAGAGATAAGCAAGGCAAAAACTAAAGCCAGTGTTAGTGTCTTGAGCTGAAACTCCACGTTCAGTATCGCTGTTCAGCTCCTTCGTGCTTATTTGTTTTGGTGTTGTGCATTATATAGACACCCTTTCAGCCACACGGATTAATGCAAAGCATTATCAGATGATGCAGACAAAATAAACGACATGGCACAATATGAAACAATAGATGTTTTTTTAGGATCAGATGATTTTCTTTTTAAACGGACTTCATTGTTCAAAATTACTTCTAGTGACTTTTTGGATTATCACAGATT
>NW_024652499.1:0-10746 GCF_008729295.1 Plectropomus leopardus
ATATTGCTAGGTTTTGATTTTTAGCAATGTAAAGCACTTGGGGCTGCATTTTATGTATGAAAGGTGCTTCTTATTATCATTACTATTATTATTATTTTTATTATTATTATCATCCATCCATCTATCTATCTTTACAGTTAAATCAAGAATTCTACATAAATCTGAATGAATTTGGATTTTATTCTGTTACTTTACTGAGAAGCAGGACCATCTGAGGTTTGACGGCTGTTTTTTGGACGGCTGTTTTTTTGGCACCGCTTCCACAGTTTAAACGCTCCAGCAGCTGCCTCGGGGCCTTTCTGCAGGTGAACATCCTCTGATGCATTCAGTGGTGAAACAGTACCTGTAATGGACTTTCTTATCTCGTCCTCTGTGAATGTCATTTTCCCTCCACCGACTCTCTTCTCACACCAGACAGACTTTATTTTCTGTCTCGGCGCTGTGATGACACAGCATTTACAGCTGCACTGAGATCTTCAAATTCTTTCTGCTCTCCCTAATACCCCTGATAGCCCTCCTGACACTGCAACAACAGGACTGAATGTTATATTTGCACTAATTATCCGTTCTGCACAATAATCATTTACTGCACAATAGAAATAACCGCTCACTTTGAACTGGAAGTTGGTGCTTGTGTGTTTTCATGTGTGCCTTCTTTAGCTGTAATTTTATTACTTATATTTAGCGCTTACTGACTTTTTCAGCTTTTTTAATTCATTTTGTGTGCTTGTATGTTCACACTGAGAGAAATGACATTTCAATCCTGTCCATGTCCTGCACGTACGGCAGAGTTGAAAATAAAGACTTCGAAATTCTTTTTCTTTTTATGAGTTTTATGAACGTGTCTTGAAGAGGTGGATATAGTCTTATACAGAAATTTGAGGGTGACTGTTATTCTGGTGGTTAAGTTTAACTCTTTGATACCTGGGAAAACTGGCGTGATTTCTGTCAAAAACACGAGTGGGAGGCGATGAGCAACGGAAGAACAAATGACCCTGTAAAGGTAATGAAAGTGAATTTCGTTGAATATGTATTTGTACAATTACAATAAAGGTATTCTTTTATGTTTGCACAGTAAAGCACCTCAGTCCACAGGGTGTCCACAGTGTGTCCACAGTGTGTCCACAGGGTGTCCACAGTGTGTCCACAGGGTGTCCACAGGGTGTCCACAGTGTGTCCACATGAGACACGACGCACATTAGCACCAACGGTTTCAAGACTGACATGTGACAAGAAATGCTTCACTGAGAAAAAATGCACAAGTGTTTTGGCAAGTAATCATACATTTAATTTTTTTAAAGGTATCAGTGAAGCACAGGTACGGAAACCTTTTAACACTTTTTCCAGGTCATTCCCTTGTTTTTTAAACTTTGTTTTTGACTTATTTTCTGTTTTTCTTTCTTTTTTTAAAACTCATTTTTAGTTGTTTTTTTTTAATTATGTACGAGAAAATTACCAATTTTTTAATCTATCTATTTAATTTTTTGATAGGTATGTCTGTATATCATGTTTTCCTTTTTAATTTTTTTTTTTTGTTTTTTTTACTTTTTTTCTTTCTTTTCAAATGCACAAATGGAAGTCTGATATATTTTTGGCATTTTTATTGTACTATAATTTGAGCACCTGTCAATAAAAAAACAAATCATTGCAAAAAATAAATAAATCTTGCACTTTTTAATAATTTCTTTTTCATTGCTCATTGCCTTTTTTCCATGTGTTAAAGAAAGCCAATACACTCAGGTTTCAAAGGGTTAACTCTGCTGTCGATGCTCGATGAGTATGTGTTTACATGTGGAGAGCTTTACACCAAAATAAGATATCCACTTATCAAACAATTAAATTCTACCACAATAAGAAAGTTACGCCCATTAAGTTTTTATATTTATTTATATCTATATATCTTTCCCGGGATGGATTTGACTGTCCCCTCCAGGCCACCATAGGTTAATCTACGCTCTCTGTAACAGACACGGGCTCCCTGCAGTATTTTTCTGGGAGAAAAAAAAATTGTTTTTCATCAGAAAAGAAGCGAGCGTGAAGCCTGAAGCAGTGCAGACGACAGAGGAAAAAATTTAAACCCACACAAACACACGGCATCAAAGAAAAACGAAACCTCAAAATATCTTTCAAAATAAGACGCTAAACAACGGGGGGGCTGTGGAGACAATGACATCATCCTCTGCTTTAGGTTTCAGCACTGAAGTTTCTCTCGACTACTTCAGTGATGATAATAAAGTGTATCTTTATCATGCCGACTCTAATTTCGAATGTATTAACCTAAAAAGGGAGAGTGTACATGAATCCACATTTAAACAAACATAAATGACCTGAGTTAGCTGGGGGTTAATTTTCATCGATAGTCCCTTTGCCTGATATTAAAACAGTATAGACAAACAACACGAAGATAAAAAGGCACATCATATAGTTAAATATGAGTTAAGAATATATAAAACATAATTTAACAATATAAATGCTTAAAACTTAAATAGCAGATGTTGCAGGTACAGTGTAAGTACAGTCATTTTTAACATTCAGTCAAATTAGCCTAAAATCCACCTGGGAATGACTACAAACTTATTTTAAAACTTCAAAACTTATTTTTAAAACCAATACCGATAAACCGATGATTTTCCAGCTTCTCGTGGCTGATAAGATACCGATAACCGATAATTTCTTTTTGTTTGTTTTTATTACCTGAGGGTATGAAAGGCTGAGACGTGGTGAGTACAGATGAATTTAATTTGTGCATTTTCATAAAAACACAACATTTCAGACGAAAAGCTGGAAAAATTGCATTTTTGTGAAAGAAAGTCATTTTTAAGAGCAAAATCAAATTCATTTTTATTTTTTGTTTTTTTTCCCTCTTATCAAAGACCCGGGATGACACGGGGGGAGGGGGGAGGTTACAGGTTAATTAGCCTACATCGGCCTATAGAAAATCAAAGCGGGGAGATTAACTGGAGTTTTGCATAGTCTGCTTTGTGGAGAAAATTTGTGCCAAAAGTATTTAAATCATTATTAACATATGTGGTAGGAGTAATAATGTAAATTAACAAAACGGCAGTCAGTAATACAAACATGCATACACACATATGCCTATGTTTACACAGACTATATGTGTGCACACATACAGAGATACACACATACACACACACGTAAAGATTAAAAAAACAACAATAATACATTTTTAAAAAAGTTTTTTGAGGAAAAAAAAGAAAAAGGAAAGAAAAGGAGGAAAAAAACAAAGTAAAAAAAAGTAAAAAAGTGCTATTTAATGGTGACGATTTTAAAAATTTTAAATAATTCAGTTATTAATTTTGCCTTATATATCTTATCTCTTTACTCTGTTATTGTAGAGAAAAAATATTTTTTGAATAATAAAATTATGTTTCAAATTGTTACAGAACTGTTTTTTAAGCAATTTTAAGCACTTTTGCCAGATCATTTCCTTTTTATTTTTTGTGTTTTTTTTAAAACTATTTTAAAGTAATTTTCTTGTAGTTTTTACTAATTTCTTCTCAATTTTTTGTTGCTTATTTTCCATTTTTTTAAGTAATCAAGCCCATTTGCTCTGGTTTAAAAGGGTTAAATATTTCTGTTTTACCTGCGACTGCCTCACAAAGATGCCGTGGTTCTCCTCGCAGGTGAAGTAGCGTTTGCCCTGCACCGTGCCGTCGTTCTTGCCCTTGGCCTCGTCCAGGATGACTCCAACCCATTTCCCGGAGGCAAACAGCGTGTTTCCGATGTAGGCCACCGTGCCGCGCTGCCCCTTCCCGATCACCTCCACCAGGGAGCCCACTTTGACGGGCCGCCCGCCCCCGTCCGAGCTCATCCTGCTGCTGCCGCTGCTGGTGGTCTGGGTGGGACAAGAAAACACGCAAGCTGCAAAAACAGGAAGTCGTGCTCATGTCAACACTGTTGAAGGCTTTTTAATTTGTGCATTTAAAGAGGAAATCCACTAAAAATACACGTCAGTGTAGGTTTGCTATGTGTGACATCTACATATACTCAAGTACTAGTATGAATTTGAGGTATTGAGTATTTTCTTTTAATGCCATATATACATATATGTGTGTGTGTGTGTGTGTGTGTGTGTGTGTGTGTGTGTATGTTTATATTAGGGTGACCAATATTGATTTTTTTAGGTCCAATGCCGATACAGATTATTAATTTTTAATGACACTGATAATTGAGATATGGAGCCGATCTGCATTTACAAATTTTCTTTCTTTTTTTCTAAATAAATTTACTATTTAGAATATAACAAACACCAACACAAAACTTTGTTTAAATGCCTTTGACAAACATTGAATCAAAACTGAAACTTTCAACATCAAATACAGCAAGTTCCCAGCAACTTTTTAGAAAGTCAGGTGAAACTGTAAACTAAAAATAGTTCCCTGAGGTTTTACAAAGTGAGAGTTCCTCCGATGGTGACACTTATTTTTTTCATTTTTTAATTAATTTTATCAGTGATCATTAAAATACAACGGCAGCACAGAAAATCAGCAAAATGCCAAATATCGTCCCTGATATTATAGTGCGATAATATATCGACCCCTAATTAATGTGTTATCACATTTTTTGACAAAAATTTTTTGACATGCAAAACACACATATGTCTACATGCCTCAGAGAGCAGGTTAAAGTACACGCATGACTACAGGGCGAAGCATCACGTGCTGCTGGTGCACATCTGCATTAAACGGATCTTTTACGTGACTTCTGAATGAAAACACGTAACAGAAAGTAGCTTGAGAGTCTCTCTGAGCCTCTGAGCCGTGCAGGACCACACAGGCCTCGTCCTGCTCGCTCTAAATGTCAATGCAAAACAGCTCCGCTCTTGTTTTTCCTGCTTTTGTGATAATTCCATGGCAACAATCACCTGAGATTTCATGAAGCGCCGCAGCTCTGATGTGTGGAGAACAAACCGCACGGTAAAACGTCTCAACGTGGCGCAGCAATATTTTGTAATCAAATAATCCTGCATAACCCAATTTGCAGTGTGATGTCCCAGAACTGCTGGTGACTCAGCAGAACCGAGCGCAGCAGATATTATTACTCTGAAGAGAACCTGCTCTCCTTCAGATTACTGTAAACACGCAGCGTCTTTGAGCCGACGGTTAGTGTAAAGGTTCAACACACTGCAGGACAGCAAACCACAACACACACACACACACAGACACACACACACAGACACACACACACACACACACACACACACACACACACTGAAGTCTGTCATCTGTCTCATCCACTGCAGGTTTCTGAGGTCATGCTGCAGTTCTTTGTACGATAAAAGCAGCATTATTTAACACGTGTCCACTGATTAACCCTTCGAAAACTGAACAAATTGGTTTGATTTTTTTTCAAAAACATGGGGACAAGACCATGAGCAACTCAAAAACTCATGGCCCAAAACATGGCAACAATTTAGTCAAAAGTGACATTAAATTACCCAAAAATAAGCACAAAAAAAGAAAAACACAAAAGAAAATGACCCAAAAAAAAGTGCTGAAAATTTTAAAAATATATTTAAACAAAAAAAGTCTTTAATGTAATTTTAAATATATAATTATAATGATAATAAATATGTTTTGAACATTTTTCATTGTTGGTCATTGCCTTTTTTCCCATGTTTTTGAAAGAAATCAAACAAATTTGTGAAGGTTTCAAAGGGTTAAATAGCTTGTTAGAGGCATCTGAACACAGCGCAAGTGTTAGCTTGTTAATAACTTCCAAATTTTATCATTATTAATAAAAAGTTACTTGGATTTTGTTGGCTATTTAAGTCTGATACTGATTATTAATAGTTTAGAGTCTTAAAAATAAATGTTGCTGCTGATCACTGACATGTCCCAGGCTGTGATCATCAAAAAAAAAAAAAAAACTCAGCATGTAGTATATTGAAAATAATTTATTTTTTGTATATTTTTTCATCTAAAAACACGGTGGCATCATGACAAAAACCTGGCATTTAAAGGTTTAAAATTCTGAAAATTAAGGAATATTTGATATTTATGACTGGGACTGATGTTTGTTAAAAATTAACTCAATGAAACAAGAAAATAATATTAATGTATCACATTTTTTAAAGCTTGATTTTGAAAAGTGCATTTTGTGCACAGAGCAATATGAGTGTGCGTAATATTAAATCAGGCCCTGCAGGTTCATGAAAAAGGTTTTTCTCTGTAGGATTTTTTCCATAATGTTTTCAGAAACTTAGTATAAAATTCTGATCCTGTCAGTGACAAAAAAAACAAAAAAAAACATTTAGTGGACAGACGTTTTTTTCCTATTAATCACTGAGTCAGAAAAACATGAAAAAATAGTGTTTAGGTGGAAAAACACCAAAGTTCCCCTTTAAGACTCGGCCGTCCATACAGTAAAAGACGTGAGCATTAGATCTAAGCTTACTGCAGGAATGTGGTCTGTGACCAGAGTTTTGTTTCACTGCTCTTTAAGCTCAAAGACGATGTCGCTTCTTAAGAGGCATTTCTGAATGATTTACATTTTTAACCACAGACGCAGAACTACAGATTTACTGGTGAAACACAGACATCGTGTATATGAAGCAAAACTTTTTGAAGCAAAAGAGTTTCTTCAAAAATATATCCAAACTTTTTTTTTCTGACAATAACATGAAAAAAGAAGAAGCTCATCATCTCCACTTTCTTACTGCTCACATATAAAATCAGACAAATGTTTAAATATCACAGCTGAGATATTCAGCTATGTAGCCGCAACTATGACAAACCCTGAACTGTCATGGTTTATTTCTATTTATTTATTTATTTTTAATTATTATTTTCCACTTTCACTGATCAAAACTACCAAATATGTATTTATTATCAGAATTTTAACTCTTTAAATGCCAGTTTGTTTACAAAATGCCACTGCTGTATTTTATGGAAACAAATTGATTTTTTAAACACTGTATGCTCAGTGGAATTTTTTATTTTTTATCTTTTTACAGCGTGGGACAGTGATTAGCTCCAACATTGATTTTTATGCATTTTTATTTTCTGTGTAGTGTCAGATTTTTAAAAAAAAGAAAACTCCCTCAGGTACCTTGGGGAGTATGTCTGCATTGAAAACTGACATAAAAATAACATTTACAAATATTAATTTCCACTTTCACTGACTTCAATCTTTTGACCAACTTCAGTCCTACTCAAAATTACTTAATATTGCTTAATTTTCAGAATTTTAACCCCTTAAATGCCAGTTTGTTTACATAATGACACAGGTGTTTTTTATGAAAAAAAGAAAAATTGAATTATACTAAATGCTTATTGGATTTTTTATTTTTTCAATCTGGGACATGTCAATGGTTAGCATCAACATTGATTTAAAGCATTTGTGTGTATAGTATCAGATTTGAAAAAAAAAAAGCAAAACTCAAAAAATGCAGTAAAAATGACATTAAATGTAATTTTGTAACTTTTATCAGTCCTAATCACAATATAAAAATATTTGTTATTCTCAGAATTTTAAGCCTTTAAATGCCATAACATAATTCCACCGTTGTTTTTTATTTTGATTTTGTAAATGTTTCTATTACTAAATGTTAAGTGGAATTTGATTGACAAGTCAATGATTAGCAACAGCTTTCATTTTGATGCATTTTCATTATTTTTTTGTGCAGTATCAAAAAAAAACTCCCTCTTGGAACCTTGGCGGACAAAAACTGCAATAAAAAGTATTAATCTATTATTATTATTATTTCATTTTTTAAATAATGTTATATTCCAGTTAATTTTCCAAATTTTGACCCTTTAAATTACCAGTTTTTAACATGACACCACTATCTTTTTTGAATGAAAAACAAAACAAAACAAAACAAAAAAACAAAAGAACAAAAGTATTTGTTTCCTAAAATTGGCTGAAAGAGGATTTTTGTCTGGGATATGTCAATGATCAGCAAAATCATAAATTATGATGCATTCATATTTTTTGGTGCAGTGTCAGATTTTAAGTCTGATTGTCTTATGATTCATGGAAAGAAGAGAGACATCATGACTGGCTGTGTGCAGTGCATGCATCCTTGAGTCTTTGTCAAGCGTTTTCTACGTCACAAACAAGAACTCAGCTTTTTCATTGCAGCTGTAACGTCTCTTAAAATCCATCAGCTCTCTTCAGATTCATAACAGCAGCAGGAATCTTTGGTTTGAAATGTTTCAGGGAGACGACGCGACTCACATGCACCTGCAGACCATCTGCAATCAAACACCCATTGAGCTTCATAATTCACATTCGTGTTAAAAAAATCATAAATGGGCTGCTTTTGTTCCTCTAACTATTCTGCAGCGAAGCCTGCAGTCGTTGCTCAGTTGCTGCTGTGACCTGCTCGCCATGTGCTGGAGGCAGAGACGACCCGAGGAGGGCGCGCTGAATTATTTAGTGCCGCTCTACTCTTAAACACGCAAGCTCACAACAACTGAAACGCTGCGAGGAGACGACAACAGTGATACAGACTCTTTTAATGCGCTGTAACTCTCAGCAGGTATCGGACAGTGTTGCTTTGTTTTCACCAAAAAAAGTAAGCTACCAAAATGATGTCATGCACATGATTTTAACCCTTTAGAAACAGGATTGACATCAGTTTTGCTGACTCCTCTCACAAGCATTTAAACCTCTGGGACCTGAGAAAATTGGTTTGACATCACTTGAACACACATGAAAGACAACTTGGCAAAAAATGTCCTGAAATTGTAGAAAAAAGAAAAATTAATTTAAAAAAAAAGTAAAAGGTGACAAGAAATTGACTTGAAAATTAGCTGCAGAGAGATTTTGGATTTGATCATAAAATAGGAAAAAAAAAAATTAAAAATAGGGAGGAATGTCCAGAATTTCCCCCCTTTTTTCCTTTAAAATTTCTTTTATTATTTTAATTTTTTATTTCTGCCTTTTTTCAGGTAATTTTTTTTGTAACGTTTTACTGCTCATTTTTTTTGCCATTTATGTCAAGGTGCCTGTTTCCTTCTTCCTACATTTTTGGAAAAAATCAACACAATATTCTCAGATTGTAAGTGGTAAATAGATTGCGACCTTTCTCCCTCCGGCTGAAACACAAAGTATAAAATCGAAGCACTGGTTTTTGATAAGTGAGGGTTTTTTATGGCTGTTTGAACACTGATGTCATCCCTCATGGTGACAGGAAAGCTTCCTGACTCAGAGACGGATGACAAACAGGAAGTCTAACGGGGCTCCAGCGTCTGATGATAACAAAAACCCTCACGGTCCCGTCACCTGCCTGTCATACGTCTCTATCTCCCACTTTACAGAGTCGTCACAGAGAGCCTCAACATCCCGGCGGCGGCGTTGAACCCGGAGGGGCATCTGAGCCGAAACAAAGAGGTGACAACACAGACAGAGGAATGCAGCGCCCAAACGGATTAGAAACCCTTTCTATTCAACGCACAAATCGACAGGAGTGAAACAAATTGATCAGACGTGATAGAAACAATGGCGCACCAATCAGAACTTAAAACACCCCGGTGTGGCCACCTCACCGGGACGCATAAACACCTCGCACACTCACCCGGGTGTACGTGTTCCTCCGAGTCTGTGACATGTTTCCTGGTCGTCCCCAAAGCGCCTGTCTCGAGCGTTATTCAGGAGAGCCAGACAGAAGGGGGTCTGCGAGCGGGGCGTGGGGGGGTCGGTGATGCTGCCGGAGCGTCTCTCTTTCTCTTCACAGAATCACACCATCGCTCTCCTGATCCTCACAGCTCTCCAAACTCCCCGTCCCTCCTCTCTCTCTCTGCTGCTGCCAGAGGAAACCCGGCGGGAGCTTTTCTTTTTTTTTGGCTCCGTCAGAAAGTTTCTGAGGGGCAGACGGTGGATGATCCACCCCTCCGATTGAATGAAGCGGCGGAAAACAGGCGAGCGAGGAAGAGAGGGGGAAAAAACATCCAGGTCCTGTCTGCTGTGAGTGCATCAGCTGAGCGCTGCGCTAGTGTCTGCTGGCTCCTGCAGGAGGGAGGGCGGCTTAGGCCCAGACCGCCGAGCTGGGTCCTAAAGCCTGCAAATGTGCACCTTTAAAGCTGCTCAAAATAAACCTGACGGTCGATATTCCCACGCATGTCCTCCTAATCTGACGTGATGCAGAGATATTGGGGTCTTTTTAACGAGGGGTCGACCGGTATTGTTTTTTTCAGGGCCGATACCGATTATTAGTAAACTGATAACTGATATTTGGAACCGATATGCATTTACAATAAAAATAAAAATCTTTCTGTTAATATTTAGAATTTTGAATATAACAAACTTCAACACAAACCTTTGTTTGAATTTCTTTAGCAAATATTTAATCAAAACTGAATCTTTCAACATCATATACAGCGAGTTCCCTGCAACTTTTTTTTTTTATAAAGTCAGGGGAAAATTGTAATCCAAAAAATGAAAAAAATAACTAGCTGCCCAAGGTTTTACAAAGCAAAAGTTTCTCCCATGCTACTCTGCACTTTCTAATGAATTAATTGTATCGGCAATCATTAAAATAAAACGCAGATTATCTGCAAAATGCCAAAAAAGTTACAAGAAAATCATATGAAAATAAGCACACAAAAAATATATACATTTTTCTGGGCAATTTTTTCCTGTTTTTCTGGAGAATTTTCTAAAAATCCACCCCTTTTTAAAAAACTAAATTTCACATCATTTACTTGTTACCTTTAAGTAATTTCTTGTGATATGTGAGATATTTCTCAACGGTTGTTTTTCCCTAAGGGAAAAGGGGGG
>NW_024652500.1:0-553 GCF_008729295.1 Plectropomus leopardus
ATTCATCTCTTTTCCTTTTAGTGCTTTCAATGGAAAAATCTGTTTGTCTGTGTGTGTGTGTGTGGTGAGTGCGTGTCTGAACACTGCTACTAAAGGGAGAAGACATCTTGTTCCATGTTGTTGCAAATACCCAAGCAAGGCTAACTATTACTCCTTATAAAAGATTAATTGTGCTGATCATTAATTCAACCTCAAGGCTAAGGCTCCTCTGCTGTGAAAGCCCCTTGATGTTACTTTTTCACTCCCTCCTTCTCTTTCTGGGTTTATGAAATAGACATAAACCTCTGAGTGAGTATGTGTTGGTGTGTGTGGGAGAGTGAGATGGACTTAGGGACTGTGCAAAACTGCTAAGAACCCGAGGGGTGGTCAGTGGTGGGAGAGTTGGGGGGTAGTGTAATTTTTTTGGTTGAGCTGGGGCTGCTTTTAACTTTGTGTCATGTTTTACTAGTGATACTTACTGAAAAATATTTAAAATTATGAAAAATTGTACTGTGTAAAAAAATTGCAGAGGATACCGACCATTTCTGTATCAGGGCTATATTTTCTTCATCAG
>NW_024652501.1:0-302 GCF_008729295.1 Plectropomus leopardus
CAACTAATCATATCTTTTCTTTAAATCAGCAAGCAGCAGCTATGAATTTGAACAACTATTGTTACATTTCCCCCTAAAATGTTAGGGAGTAAAAGCAGAAAGCTAAAAGAAAATGTAAACTTTAGTGCAAGCACCTCATCATGTTGTTTTTTTTTTTTTTGTATATCTCTGCATTCTAATTTTTCTTAGAAAGTATAAGATTTAACTGTACATACCTGTATTTTGTTTGGATACAGCCCACTAGGCTAATAATTCATAGATCATTTTGAACAGGTAGACAAAAGTTGACAGATAAAACAAAT
>NW_024652502.1:0-291 GCF_008729295.1 Plectropomus leopardus
AGTCAAATATTACACAAGAGGGTGTACTTTAACATCATTTGAGCATGACAGTGATGTGGTCAGGACCAAGGCACTTGCACTGAAGTCTGCAAAGCTGGATCGACATCATTTTTCATGTGCTGCTTTCAGACACCTGTCTTAAATATTTACATCTTTGAAAACTGAGCCAATTGGTTTGATTTCTTTTGAAAATATGGGCAAAAAAGAAATGACCAATTAGGCAATAAATATCCCTCAAACATGTTTTTTTTTTAACAAAGGGGAGAGGGTTATTAGAAAATAATAAAAACA
>NW_024652503.1:0-260 GCF_008729295.1 Plectropomus leopardus
CCTACAGTGACCTACAGTGACCTACAGTAACCTACAGTGACCTACAGTGACCTACAGTAACCTACAGTGACCTACAGTGACCTACAGTAACCTCTGCAGTCTGAGAGTCACTGAGGGAAAAGATCAGATTATTTTAATGTCACGTCCTGATGTGACCACAAGGAGGCAGCAGAGACTCACACAGACACACTGACACCTCCTCCTCTCCTGCTCACCTCCTCCTCTCCTCCTCACCTCACCTCCTTCTCCTCCTCTCCTCC
>NW_024652504.1:0-485 GCF_008729295.1 Plectropomus leopardus
TTGCCCATTTGTGGTGTTGCATCCAAAAAATCCTGATACTGGTTTTTCAGGGCCTATTACACTTAGTAGTTAACCAGACCGATATTTGGAACTGATATGCACTAAAAATCTTTCTGTCGATATTTATAATTTGGAATATAACAAACTCCAACGCAACACGAAACTGAAACTTTCAACATCATAAATAGCAAGTTCCCAGCAACTTTATATTTTATAAAGTCGAGTGAAAATTTAAATAAAAAATTAATAAAAAAAGAAGAGCATTACAAAAATCGCATTACACGCCTGCGTGGCCTTAACAGCTGGAAATAATGACGGCTTGTGCGTTTGCATCATATCACTCAGTGGAACTGAGTCATCTCACAATTGAGTTTTATCAACATTTTGAAAATATCGCTTAAGTTTTGCGTAAAACTATAGTAACCTATAGTATTTCCCCTCCAGTATTGTCTTTTGATAGCATTATATATTTAAATTAAATGTTC
>NW_024652505.1:0-300 GCF_008729295.1 Plectropomus leopardus
TTTGTCCTTTTTTTTCTGCTAATTTCTTGTTAACTTTTGGGCCATGTGTTCTTTCATCACTAATCGCCTTCTCCCCATATTTCTGAAAGACATCAAAACAATTTGCTCAGGTTTCAGAGGGTTGAAGATCTATTCTACGTATAGAATCTATTTTATATTGAGGTACCTGCTTTCACCCCTGCTTTGTCAGACTGCCGGGAGTGGTTGTAGGGCCTTTTTTTTCTAGATAATAACATCCATTAAAAACTCAAGCGTCAGTTCTTCGTGCTGTCAGTAGATGGTCAGGTAGATCTTGAAAGA
>NW_024652506.1:0-255 GCF_008729295.1 Plectropomus leopardus
GAATTTGAGCAATATATGCTATATTTTCTGTATTTCGAGACCAGAGCCACATAGGTTGGCATACATCTAACGTTACTTAGATGGTGTCAGGTTATTAGCTAACTCAGTTTTTAGCCATTAGCATCCTACAGCCCTACTCTTATTTTCCTGGAAAACAAACCAAGCCTGTCCTCAAATAAGATAAGTTATTTAACGGAATGACTTAAAATTCCGAATTACTTTTCAGTTGGGCAATAATGTTTACTGTAGACTAAC
>NW_024652507.1:0-770 GCF_008729295.1 Plectropomus leopardus
AAAAAACATAGTAAATTTAATATAATAAAAATAGAATTTGAAAGAATCCAAAATGCATTGTACAAAAACATCTGCAATTTGCAATTTGATGGTAAAAAAATATCAACCGTGTGATTTAATGGCTGTTTAAGGGTTAAAGGCTCCTGGTGCAGATACTTTTTCAGCATTTAACATTATCTTGGTCCACATGCTTGCTAAGAAACTCTATTTTTGCAATTATTTTACATCTTCTACCTTTTTATGCTAAAAACTACAATACTCTTGTATATGTAACTTTTTTTAACCAAGGTTAGGGATAAGATGTGTTAAGTTTAGTTAGTTTCAAACATCAGCGATGCAAAAAATGCCAAAACAAGAAAAAAATGTAATTTAACTACTACTACAGTCACAATGCAAATAAGACATAATTAAACTTAGAGCAAGCTACTGCAAAATGTAGTCAAAGTACTGGTTTCATTGGATGTATTTCCCCAACACTGGCTGTGAACATGTTTAGCCAACCTGTTCTTGGCAAACTCGGGCTGCAGGTCCTGGTCTTTGGGGTGGAAGAACTGGATGAGGTCTGCAGACTGACACACCTGCGGGTCGCAGCTCAGAAGTTTGTCACAATATTTCTGCAGGAACTTGAGGCGCACGAGAGATTTAGTGGTACCTTTCTTCTGGCCACCCTGGTTCAACTTTTTATCTGAAAGCAAACAGGATGCTTTAAGTAAGAGTCCAAACAATGAAGTGCCATTTTAGACAATATTAGATAAATGAATAAATACATA
>NW_024652508.1:0-210 GCF_008729295.1 Plectropomus leopardus
GTGGTATATATGGTATACATACCTGCGCCATAATTATATTCTATATTATAATACATTTTTAAAAAATAACAATATAGAGATATGACGCTTTGTGGATGCTATTTAGCCTGTTAAATATGTGGGATAATTTGGAAATATTGGGTGTTGGAGTTGTGATTTTCGTTGTAAAATATCTAGCCGGCAACAACTACAGTTCCCAAGATCCTGTTC
>NW_024652509.1:0-277 GCF_008729295.1 Plectropomus leopardus
TTTTAGAAAGCCTTATGTAACACCTTGGCCAAGGGACTATGGATGAAAAATAGTCTCCTGTCCATTAAATAATATAAACCTAAACCTAGATTGGGACTTTGTGGGTGTTTAAAGCTTAGGCAGGAGTTTAATGGAATATTTCTGGAATTCATTTTTCCTGCAGGTTTTGAAGATAAGCACTGCTGCTCTATATAGTTTAAGCGATCTGTTATCTCAGACTCAGATGTTTGAGACAGTCTAAGAACAATATAATAATGTCTATATTTCTGAGATTTAC
>NW_024652510.1:0-4737 GCF_008729295.1 Plectropomus leopardus
TCATGTACTTTAGCAAGGTTTCTATTTCAGGACTATAACTTGTAGCAAAGTATTTGCACAGTGTGGTACTTTTACTCCAGTAAAGGGTCTTAATACTTCCTCCACCTCTTATTGTGAACATCTGGGCTGGTTAATTTTAGGTGTTGTGACATTCAGTCTAATAACCCCCCCACTGTGAAAGTAGCCTCGCCCTGTCTTAAGGCTGATGTCTGAGTGGAAACATGTCTAGTTGTTGTTTTTTTTAGTGAACGTGACACACAGGCCTTGTTATTTTTCCTCCGCTGTTTCTATAAATGGAGCCAGCGGTTGTTTTTTTTTTTGGGCGACCAATGAGGAAGTGGCTCTTCCTCTGTTACAACTGCTTCCTGTCTGACTAGGAACAGTCGGGTGATCTGAACCACGGGTGTGTGTGTGTGTGAGGGTGTGTACTTATTATCATCAGTAACTTTGATCTACATAATGCACTTTTTAAATGTATAGTATCTGATGACTTTTATACATAATTATTTTTGCTAAAGAAGAAACAGAAGGTGTTTTTAGTTTGTTAAAGTATTTCCATTTCATTCTTATTTGTTCCAGTCATGTAAATGCACAACAATCAGATTTAGATTCAAAACCACTCTAATGCTCATGCCATGACTGAAAAGGAGCAGGGAGAAAAGAAAAAGTCTTTTATTACCTGTCCCTTTCTCAAAACATAACAAAACAAAAAATAAAAACATTGAAAAATCAAGAGCCATACACCATTAGTCACCTTCAACAAGAGGACAGATGGCTTCATATTGTCTAATTATTCTTTATTTTACAACACTTCATTCAGTAAAAAATTCCACAGTTTGATGCCGACCACTGATATACACAAACTGGTGCTTTAGATAAATGATTTCCTTCAGTGTTCCTTATCTTCTGACAGAAAAACAAAACAAAACAATTGTAGGTTTTGTGGTAGCACTCTGCCTTTTGTCTTATATATAAATAATAATGATGTAAAAATTAAAGCATTAAAAATAAAACTTCAAAGCAGTTAAATATTCATATAACAGCTCTGCCAAACATGAAGTCACACTCTCTCTCTTCACAGATTGTTTCTTAATAACGAAAAACATATTTCCTTTAAGTTTGACCTTCATGCGCAGGTTTAAACATAAAGGGCCATCTCGAATATTTCCCCTCCTACTTGAATCTTGTTATGTGTTAGTGCTACATGCAGAGGTTTACAGATGTTATCATTGTTCCATCTATGTGCACATTATTATATTCTGTTATGAAATTCTGTTTGATTTCCTGCCTTCTGCAGACCTGCTGTCATTTGTGCCAGTTTTCAACTTTTACTAACAAAAGTTTCGCTGATTAAAGGGCAGAGCTGCTGAGGTGCGAAAGTGACTCATTGCCACTGCGTGCGCGCGCGTGTGTGTGTGTGTGTGTGTGTGTGTGTGTGTGTGTGTCTGTGTGTGTGTCTGTGTGTGTGCACACGCGCACACCACGCTGGTGGAAATGGCCGTGGGAGGACTTGACTTCCTCATGTGGTTTAAGTTAATGGACGAACAGGAAACGAGGGGGCGAGGTGTCGATGTGTGCGTCTGCGTGGCACAGGTGGAGACGTCGGTTATTGGAAATATTGCTCGTGACCGAATAAAGTGCATGCTTCTGATTTTTTATTTCTCAATCAGTCCTGACTGTCAGACACAGGAAAGAGGTTTTTTTTTGTCACACTAATACTTCCTCACTGAACATGTGTAGGTGTGTTTGTGCGCCTTTTGCAGTCTTTGTGTGCACGCTCTTAATTTGATGGGGAAACGTAGGCTAATCGGATGAAATGGTTGATGGTGCAACTGCACGCAGATCTTATCCTGTTGCAGAGTCTTTCCATAAGATGATAATTCACTGTGGAAGTCTCTTGAAAGCGTGTTGAAATTATGATAGTGCAACAGATTATATGGAAAATATTCCTTTTAGAAAAATTATTTAAATTAATTTCCAGCCTCTCAAGTGTTGTTTACTCCTGCTTGATGCTCTCCCTCTTTTTTTTTCTCTCTCGTTCTTCCCTCTGTCTCCACAGTCCTGTTGAAATTTCGCACCGACAAAGGCCGTGACCCCGACCCACTATCCTTTGCAGAGGACAGTCAGCTCCTGAGGCAGATCCGTGACGACGTCCTGGAGTCCTTGGCAGTGAGAAGTGACCTCCTGAACGATGACTTCATCAGGTATGACACGTCTACACCTGTGACTTAAATTATACACCAGTGAGACGCACACTGTGTTTGAAACAGTTCCCTATTCCGGAAGTCGTGCAATATATAGTACTGTCGTCATTTTGTAGTAGTGTTCAAATTCTCATCCACTTTATAGTGCACTATAAAATACCCACAATGTGCAGAAAATCTGAGTGTATACCACACTGCAGTACAAACGTGTATTTCCAGAGGAGAAGACGATGGTTGAAAGGTTGTTAGCTAGCATGTTAGCTATGGTTGGTTGGTCTATTTATCATGTTACTCACTTGTATTTGGTTGCTTGTTTATTTTTGGAGTATTTCAAAACTCAAGAAAATTTGCCCTCAACAGCTCTGGTTGTGCTTACGTTAGCTAGGTGAGGAGGCTAACGGCTAACGTAGTCTGCAGTGAAATACAACAGAAAGCTGGATGTAAACAGACTCCACGCTCTGAAGCAGAGTGAACGTAGATACACACTCTTCACAGCACATAACACGACCTGTTTCCTTACCTTACTTTAGACCAACCGAAATTCCACGTCCATCTCGCCATCTGGCCCGAATTCGCTTCTGTCGGCGTCCTTCCATTGACTTAGAATTGAAACAAGCCACACGAAGCGCCCGCACCCAGTGTGAATACACAGTGAAAAGGGCCAGTTGTGTTAGCATTAGCCAAACAACTAACTGTGCACAGCTACTTTGCGAGATATGAGCGAGCTAAGTAGCTCGTGAACCAAATAGATGGAGGGCTGTTACAGCTCGCAATTAGATCACAGGAATTTCAACAATTTATGTGGAATTTAACAGAAAACTTAACATACAACAGTAATGACAGCACAAAACTAAAATCAGCTGGCTCTAACAGAGACTTTATACATTTAACTTTTTCAGTTTTCACTGACGTCACGTTTCCTTTTACCATCTGTCCTCAGCTACTGCTTCTCTGAGATGTCTCCAGTGTGCGCTGTTGTGGGAGGAGTTCTTGGACAAGAAGTTGTCAAGGTAAGCTCTTCTGTAAACGCACGCAATCATACAGGGGCATCATGAAAACAACCTGAGGAAATGAATGTTGTTGACTCTGATGCATCCTCTGATTTTCTCGGTGCTGTGGTAAACGGCGGTCAGTGTGGTGTGTGAGGGACCTGGTCAGCTGACAGGTGGCCTCTCAGCTGGTTTCTGGGTCAGCTTCAGAAAGACAGCAGCGACTCTTCTCTGTGCAGAAGTGACTTTCGCTGTGACCACAGCGAAACTCAGCGTGATGTTCTGACAGCGGCCTCTCAGAGCGGGGAATAATCTATCAAGTCCACAAGCTAAACAACATATAACATAATGGGACCATTAAAGGGAACTAAATTGGAAAACCAGACTGAGCAGTGGCATTTACACATATTTGAGAGTAAAAAAAGAATTATATTGGTCAGTATACCTTTTCAGACACTAAAAGGGTAATACTTACTAATAATTTTTTCAACCTGGACTCCATTTTCAAATGTGTTTGAGCCTAAATGAAAAAAGGGAACAATATTTTTTTAAACAGATCCAGCACTGAGCAAGAGGAGCAGCAGCAGTTTGCTGTAAGACTTCTCAATAGCTCGCAAATAATAATGATGATAGTAATAATAATAATTATTATTATCAGTATTAATTGTTGGGCTTTTGTTACATTCTGTTTATTTGGTTCTACTTCTTAGCAACAGTCATACACTTATCTTAAGTATTTTTACGGAGTGAACCATTTTTCAGTTTTCTTTTGTTTAACACTGTTGAAACGACAACACAGAAAACAAAACAAACAAAACAGAAAACAATTTACCCTGGGGCGCTCAGCATTTAAGGTATATTATTATGAGAATTAGTATTAGTATTAATTATTTATTATTTATCCTTTTTTGTTAGTATCTCTTAAATATTGTTTTTGTTTGTATTTTTAACGATGACAGTAAAGAGCTTTTGATTTTTGACTTTGATAGGTTGCAGCAGCAAAACAGGCTGTAACAATGTAACCACTCATTGCAATTGTGCACTGTTAGTTAACGTCCACTTAAAGTGTTTGTTTTTGCCACTGACAGGCTCAGATGGTTATTAAGTGTCTGAAAGCATTATAGAAATGAGAATCTCTGTAGCGATCCTTGCAATAAAGTGTGATTTTATTGTAAAACACCATTCATTCAGAGTCAGCTGAAACAAGATAAACTCTGGTTTGGTTAAAATGAACTCTTAATTTACCTAGTTAGATGTGAAAATGTGCTGGCTCTATACACGCTTAAGTTCATTTTTATTTAAATGGGGTCTGGGGGGTTTGGTGATGCCGATTTTGGGGCTTTTTCTGTTTAAAAAAAAGTCTCTTACTCTTTTACAAAAAGGTCCATCTCTGTAAGGATCCTTTCCACAATGTTGTCAGATGCTTAGAATAAAATCTGGGTACTGTCAGAGGCAAAAACAAACACTTTAAGTGGACATTATTTGCCCCCAGTGGTTACGTTGCAGCTTGTTTTGCTGTTACTGGCTGCAGCGTTCTCGCTCAA
>NW_024652511.1:0-216 GCF_008729295.1 Plectropomus leopardus
TTCACGGTGTATATATAATGGATTAAATTAAATGGTGAAAAGGCTGAACAAATGAAATTTAAATAAACAAAAAAAACCAATACATTTTTCAACAATAAAAATAATAAAGAGTACAACAATTAAGCACTAAAATAATTTTTAAAAATCCACAAATGAAAGTCAACAGAATAAACACCGGATAACAAATACACAAAATACTAAAAAAAACCAAAACTT
>NW_024652512.1:0-455 GCF_008729295.1 Plectropomus leopardus
TTGCCGTTTGTTGAGAATGAAACTCTGATCAGCTGCGGTGTCATCCATGGCCCTAAGCATCTATTTAAAATCGGGGGGGAGGGGACCCTTTTAAATCAGCACCTTTTAGAATTCCACCCAGGCCAAATTTTTGGAAACTCAACAGCTTAACTGATAAATTTACAGTAACTTGAAATAAATAAATCTTTGAACAGGAGTTCTCAAAGTTTACATGGCTGTGTAGGGAGCCAACATATAATCAAGAAGCCCACAGGAAAAGTGCACAGAATGGCAGTTTTTATGTCATTTTTATGACATCCTAAACTGTGACTTTTCTATGACATGAGGCGACCACAATGACACAAACTGAACTCAAAGACACATAAAATTACATCAAATTTACCTCAACAAGACAGAAATTTAAGTTAAAAACACATAAAATGAGCTCAAAGAGAAACAAATGTACCTCTAAATTG
>NW_024652513.1:0-203 GCF_008729295.1 Plectropomus leopardus
AGAAAGAGAGATTCTACTGGCAGATGACTTAATACATTTTTAAAAGGTTTTTTTTTGGCTTTTTGCCTTTATTTGATAGTGAAGTATGACAAGAAAGGTGCAGAGCGGGGATGATGTTTAGTAAGGACACAAACTTTGTAGATGGGGCACTCAGTATACATGATAACTTAGTGGTCGCCCAGAATTGATGCCTTTTATATATA
>NW_024652514.1:0-203 GCF_008729295.1 Plectropomus leopardus
AGAAAGAGAGATTCTACTGGCAGATGACTTAATACATTTTTAAAAGGGTTTTTTTTGGCTTTTTGCCTTTATTTGATAGTGAAGTATGACAAGAAAGGTGCAGAGCCGGGATGATGTGCAGTAAGGACACAAACTTTGTAGATGGGGCACTCAGTCTACATGATAACTTAGTGGTCGCCCAGAATTGATGCCTTTTATATATA
>NW_024652515.1:0-407 GCF_008729295.1 Plectropomus leopardus
GTTGCTCTCTCTCTCTTAATCTCTCCTCTTCCTACTTTGTTTTACAGATCTTTCAAACTGCAGTAAAAGTGGTACAGAGTCAATGCAACTATCAAAACACCATTTTCACAGTCTGCAGCCAAATGCTGTGATCTGTAGTACTAATATTATAAAGTGGGGTACTAGGCAAAAAACAGTAAAAAAAAAAAAAAAAGGTGTTGGGGGGTTTAAAAAATTTGGTGTTGTGGCCCCGTGGGTAACATTCTTCCTACACACATTACAGCTCGCGAGGTTTTTATGCACAGCTGTAAAGGATAGGCTCTCTGTTGATCCGCCCTCCCTGTGTATCACCTCGGTCTGTAGGCGTCTCTGCACACATGCTGTTACAGGGGCTGACGAGGTTTCTTGGTATTTCACAGACCCTATTT
>NW_024652516.1:0-382 GCF_008729295.1 Plectropomus leopardus
GTCGTGTAGTGATATAATGGTGCCTGTCACTGCATTAATGACAAAACACAATTTATTCAAAGTGACGCAAATTAGCAGAACACAAACTAGCAGACATGAAGTCACCGCGCGCACGCGCGCACACACACACACACACACACACACACACGTCAAATTACACAGCAATAAACACATCATTTGAATTTCTTCATTTCTTACCTTGCATTGTAGTTTGTAGTTTGTAGTTTCAGCCTATGGCGGGATTTTCCAGTAGAAGTTTTCCTAAAATCCTCCTGGCTCTTTCTTTTTGAACGGTTTTATCCTCATTGTTTGTCGCAGTTGTCGCTTCCTCTGCCGCTAATGGCGCTTTCAAACAGTCCGATTAGGCAGTAAAGGGGCCAAT
>NW_024652517.1:0-408 GCF_008729295.1 Plectropomus leopardus
CGACCCACCGCCGGTACCGCGGCACGACGGGCGCGGGCAGCACGGAGACGCTGGGTCCGCCGGCAGCCGCGCCCGCGCACCGCAGGCCCGACGAGGCGCCCCTCAATGACCCGCGAGAGGTCAGAGGTGGAGAGAAAGAGGAGCATTGCGCCGACAGGGCGGAAGACGGCACCCCGAAGGGGGGCCCCCCGCACCGCAGCGGGCAATCCCGAAGACTTGGAGTCTGCACTTAGGGGGACGAAGGCGCCCGGAGGCACCTGCGACTGCCCCAGCCGCGGAGAACGCGGTGCGTTTCCGATTGATGGCAAAGCGACCCTCAGACAGGCGTAGCCCCGGGAGGAACCCGGGGCCGCAAGGTGCATTCGAAGTGTCGATGATCAATGTGTCCTGCAATTCACATTAGTTCTC
>NW_024652518.1:0-201 GCF_008729295.1 Plectropomus leopardus
GAAACTAACCAGGATTCCCTCAGTAGCGGCGAGCGAAGAGGGAAGAGCCCAGCGCCGAATCCCCGTCCGACGGGCGGATCGGGGAAATGTGGCGTACGGAAGACCCCTTGCCCGGTGTCGCTCGGGGGCCTGAGTCCTTCTGATCGAGGCTCACCCCGTGGACGGTGTGAGGCCGGTAACGGCCCCCGTCGCGCCGGGGTC
>NW_024652520.1:0-336 GCF_008729295.1 Plectropomus leopardus
CCTTCCCTCCCTCCCTCCATCGCTCCCTCCATCCCATCTATCTGGAGGATAGGGGCGCAGAAAGAGTTTAGCCGAGACCCCATTACACTAGAGAGAGGAGGAAGAGTGTGGGGGGGAGACACGCCACCATTCATCCTCACACACACACACACACACACACACACACATACACACACACTGCGCTGTGCGACCCACCATTCACTATTATGGCACAACAGATTTATTACATACCCATACAGTACAAGGCAGTGCCGCTCCTAAATATAGCTTCTCTCTGTCTCGCGCTCTTTCTATTCCTTCCTCTCTCTCTCTCTATGGACTAACTAACTAGATAAA